>NW_017729019.1:7526269-7530378 GCF_001723915.1 Gavialis gangeticus | reverse complement strand
AACGGTTAAACACTTATAAGCCAAGCTTCTAAAAAACACAACCCAAACAGAAAGCCTTCCCCAAGTCTCACTGCTTACACAGTTATTTAACAGACCATTTTTTTTGACCTAACACCATCTTTTTGTGTTTCATATTGCTGGGTCTGGGTTAACAGCCAGAGCTCTGAATAAGCACTTGATATTAGCTTAATAACTATTTGTTTTCAGTATGGCCAAAAACTGTATCTTTCTTTCAACTTACATGGCACACCACATATATTTCTTAAGTAGGCCTTCCAGTCCCACAGTTCTCCATGGCCTACAATACAATAGGGATATTTGAACCATTCTCACAGTAACTCAGAAATCAAAGTAAGTGGTAAAATGACTGACAATATAAGTTGTTATAAAAAACCCAGATCAAGCTGTTATACATAAAAAGAATAATAACTTAAATTATTTCCAGAATTCAAGAGTGCTCAGAACTTCCCCATAGGTCATTAAGAAACTTGGGAACATGAGACCAGTGGTGAGACAACCATTCAGCTGAAACTGAAATGGGAAGTCTTCAACCAAAAGGAATAAACCGGACAGTGGAGGAGGGGGCAGGCAAATATTTATGGAAAATACAAAGGAGCCAAGAGAGACCACCAGGAGACTGTTACACCTCAGTGTTATGTTCCAAATCTAGGCAGAGATGAGTAAGTAAGATAAGTAAAGAGTGAAGTGTAATGAAGCAATAGAAAAGAATGTTTGAAACAAAAAAAATCAGACTGTGCATGGCATGGTAGCACACTGTTCTGGCTACCGTGGCTTTGGCATTGAATATATGGGCTCCTCTCTTAATTTAGTGCTACACGCTCTTTCTCCCCAGAAGCAGTCCTCTGCAGTGAACTCGGAATAACACTAATAGAACTACTTGGTGGGGAACTTTTTTTTAACTTGCCTCGAAGCACTGGCTATTCCATTCCTTCAGTGTAGACAGCTGAGTCTGTTTTGTAACCAGTCTTGTATCACTTTTTTTAAAAATTGAGAATAACTGGAAATAGCTGGAGTTAGTTGCCATTAGATGGCACAGTTTTGGTGGTGGTTGCCTGTACTTCTAATACTACTGCTTGCCAAGGGCAGGTATTGGGAGACTTTTTCCATGCAAAGAAACTAGGATGGATTTAATAAACTAGACAGGACTACTGGTCTGCAAGCTTTCTCTTGTCAGTCATGCTGAACCTTTTCTCCAGGTCTCTACCAAAGCATGAGCGGCTGGTAGACCTCCATGGATCTGTGATAGATTATGGCTATGGGGGAGGCTCCAGCATTGCTGTCCTCCTGATAATGGAGCGGTTGCACAGAGACCTCTATACAGGACTAAAGGTGAGAGGCACCAAAGCAGCTTGGGTTGTTTTAGTATTGGTGTTAATTTACTCTTTTCTAATGTCTCAATTGGAAATCTGCAGTTGGCATGCTGGCTGAAAAGGGATTTATAGTAGTTGTCAGATGATCTCTGTCTTGGGTTGGATGGGCCACCCTCGGGGGTCCTCCTAAATATCCCCCTTTTTTTATTTGAGGCATATTACTGTCTGGCTTTCTTCAGCGTGTGTTTATTCAGCAGTACCTGAAACCGTGCTACGTGCATATGTTGCGGAAATTGCACACCAAGTGCCCAGGGCAGGAAAAGTTATCATTAGCTGATTGCAATTTTTCTTAAAGTGCGAGTGCGTAGCTAGCTTTGGTCTCTTCAGGGAGCCAGGAAATAAATTGTACCAGGCAGCTTGTTTTTGACTTGTGAATTTGGGCTATCAAGTGTATGGATGAGCATGAATTTGGGGGGCATTCTTATGTGGCTGAAACCACTGGTTTCTGCTGAGGGAGACTGGCACTTCGCCCTTCCCATCCTGTTAATCAGCTGTGACTGACTGCGGTGACCCAGAGGAGTGCACGGTGGAGAAGGCAGATGTGCCTGGAGCTGCTCAGCTGACTTGTGGGGGCAGGAAGGGAGGGGGAGGCGCATTCTCCCACTGTGGGAACCAGCCTGGAGCCCTAGGATGGCTCCAGCCATGGCAGAATACCCCTGTTCTCTACACAAATGTAACTCCTATCCATGGCCTAAGCTGTACTCGCACCTTGCACTTGGAATTGGCCATCCAGAGACTGACTTCTCTTTGCCCAGCGCTGGAGCTGCATCCAGAGTGGCATGCAACAGAATGGTGGTAAGAGACAACTCGGAAAAGGAAGCACGAGAGCAGCTGCTTGGCTTGATAAACGCACTGCAACTGTCTAAACAGTAGAAGGTGGGACAGTTGTGCTGCATCAAGAAAACAGACACAAGTTGGGGATTTCAGCTTACATGCTTAATACATGTGAATAAAGAACTCAAAAGACTATTATAGAAATGAAAGCATCTTGGGGAAGTGATCTTAACCCATGACCTTTCTGAAGGGGGCATCTTGTAGGGGAGGATACAGTTCTGTTGCTATAATAGTTGTGGAATGTTTTAATGTGGCTAAGGCTGCTACACTAAACTGATTGAGCTTGTGTGTGTTGGCAAAGGTGGCATAATGGAAGCTGTGTCCCTTGATCTTTAACAGCTGACAGCCTGTAATGCTGTGGATCACCTCCTTTGCAGAAGTCATGTGGTCTCTTTGCTATTGGCCCATCCATCCCTTTCATGTTGCTGCCTTCACCAGACTGTCATGCCAATTTAGCAGTAACTTCCACAAGAGTAAATAGTGGGACTATAGCAGCATGTTTCATTACCGATCAAAAGAAATCAGCAGACCAGTGTAAGCAGATTTCATGTTCTGAACCCAGGGAAACTCATGTGTGAGGAGACTAGCAACAAGAGCAGCTTCTGCCAAACCCATTCTGTTGCCTTCTCCAGCAGGATCTCTGTGCACATGCGAGTAGCTAGGCAGTGCTGAAAGGGAAGGGCCAGGAAATCCTATAGGCAAAAGAACTGACTTCTGTCTGTGTGACCAACGGTCATCTTGTCTGCTTTTCTCAGGCTGGCTTAGAGTTAGAGCCACGACTGCAGATTGCCCTGGATGTAGTCGAAGGGATCCGGTTTCTTCATAGGCAGGGGCTTGTTCATCGGGACATCAAACTGAAAAACGTATTGGTAAGGGGCACTTCCTGGTATCTCTCTCTCTCCTGGTTGGTTCTTAACGCTGCCTCTTCCCCTTGAAAGGGAACTAAAAAGTATGATGTCAGTTTTGGAAGCAAACAATAGAATAGCTTCATTCACTTGGAGGCTTTCATGGGATGGGTAGTGTAAGTAGTACACTGTAAGGCTTTGGAAGCAAAATGTAGCAGTATCCTTCTGAATGTCCCTGCCAAACAAGCATCTGCTTACAGGGAAAAGGCAAAGGGGCTTGCCTGCAGGTACAGAATCCGTCGGAGCTGGGATCAGAGTGAGGACTCCGACCTCCCGGTCATGTTCTGACCCCAGCCAGCTATAGGATAGATGATGATAATCTTATGAGAAGAGGTTCTCAGTAACCAGCTAAGTATCTTAAAGCAGTTGATGATTGACTCACTTACCTAGAGAACTAACAATTCAAACAAACTTAATTTTGAAAGGCTTTTAATATTAAAAGCCAGTAATAGGCTTAAAGTATGGTTTAAAAATCACCTGATGTGTGAATGACTCCACAGCTTGACAAAAAGAACCGAGCCAAAATCACAGACCTAGGATTCTGCAAGCCTGAAGCCATGATGTCTGGCAGTATTGTGGGGACACCCATCCATATGGCCCCTGAGCTCTTCACAGGTAAGTCTGTCAACTCTTGCCTGGCTTTGGTTCTGGACCTGGTCCCTAAGAACCATTGCTCCGAATCATAGAAATTAAGGGCTGGAAGGGCCCTCAAGATAGTCCAACTGCCTTGCTCTGGGCAGGGATACTGTGGAAGTCAAATGATCCCAGCAAGGTGTCTGTCCAGTCTCCTTCTGAAGACTTCCAGGGTTGGGGACTGCACCACCTCCTTTGGGAAGTCTATTCCAGGTTCTGGTGAGCCTTAACTGTAAAGAAGTTCTTCCTTGCATCCAACCTGAAACTGTCCTCTAACAGTGGTTCCCACACGGACAGATTGCACGCCACCAATTTAAAACAATACAACCTTAAGTACCACCAGCAA
>NW_017729019.1:7520618-7526258 GCF_001723915.1 Gavialis gangeticus | reverse complement strand
ATACAACCTTAAGTACCACCAGCAAATGTTTCAGTTCAACCGTAAGTACCACCAAAGTAAACCTCCTCCCTCTCTACTTGAAGAAAAGTAGTTGCCACTGTGACTTCAGTTTTTGCTTCGAATGTGCATTTGACTTGACCTTCCTGGGTGTTTGGGTCTTGCCTCTCCACTTCCTTTTAGTCTAAGGGCAAGTTAATGCTGCCTTCGTGCTGTGGCCAGGGGTGCTGTTGCGAAGCTTACTCCAACCCTTGTTTGGCTCTGCTCCCCAGAGCTATGCTAGGCACTGTAGCTGCACGAGAGCAGTCCTGAGTGCATACTTGGAGCTCCTCTTATTGGTATGCTGTCAGGTTGCTGAAGGTGGCTATTGCCTCCTCCAGGTGTGTCCTGCTTCATGGTGGTGCTCTACCATGCCTGACCCAGATGGTGCCCTCTTGGGAATAATTACTGCAGCCTTTGAAGAGCTTAACTTTTTTTTTTTTTAACCAATGGCTTTTGAAGGGCAAATGGTCCAGTCTTCCAAAACAAATCTTTAAAAAGTCTTACCCTAACAAAGGGTTCTGTTTATATTCAGCAGTCAAGTGAGGCGATCTAAAATTAGGTCTGGTTTCAAGGCCACTTCCGATTTCTCAAGGGAACCTTTCTGCGTTTTGGTCATAACAGGCTATTTCTTTACACTTTTTTCATCCGTTTCCCTGTCCAAGCTTCTTACAGTAGTGCCCAGGGAGTGCAGTCAGGATCACGTTATGTTAAACCTTGATCCTGCTCAGAGAGACCTTTGCTTATCTTTTTATGCATGGTGTATGGTCTGCCCCACTAGCATTAATGAGAATATTCTCTGTAAATTTTCATAGGTGGGTATTGTCTCTGGAGCACTGGAAGCCTTTTGCTCTTTGTCATGCCAGTGATTCGGTGCCCTGGGGCAACTTAACTTCTGCTGATGTGGGGAACTATAGCATAAGTTCTCTTAGATGTCTGCTTTAATCTGCTGGTCAAATACGCTGTTTGCTGTCTTCCCACAGGGAAATACGATAACTCGGTGGATGTTTATGCATTTGGTATCCTGTTTTGGTACCTCTGTTCGGGCCATGTGAAATTACCTGAGGCCTTTGAAAGGTGTGCGAGCAAAGATCATCTTTGGAACAATGTTAAAAGAGGTATGGATGGCTTACAATGCTGTACAAAGGCTTTGTACAAAGTTCTCTCTATTCTCTTCCTCCTCCCCTCCCCTTTCGTTAAGGTTTAAAAAAATAAAAATAAAAATCTGCATTGCCACTTTTTTCTCTGAAGTCAGAGACCAGCTCATAAGAACTGTTTTTTGCAGTTGCTTTCAGACTGCTTCAAATGGTTCCTGATTCTGGTGCTTTTTCTATCCAAACGTGCATTAAAACAGCAGTTGAAACGGTGTCTTCCTTGCTAAGGACAGTCTTGGGAGAAGATGGGTTCTGGTCACGTCACTTGTCCCAGAGTGGCTAAAATGAAGGGACTACTTGTCCCGTTGTTTCGGCATTTCTTTGTAGTAACCGGCCCCTGTTCCCTCTCCTTATCCAGGAGTACGCCCTGAGCGCCTCCCTGTATTTGATGAGGAATGCTGGCAGCTGATGGAAGCTTGCTGGGATGGAGACCCTTCCCAGCGTCCCCTCCTGGGCATTGTCCAGCCTATGCTGCAGGGGATCATGGACAGACTCTGCAATTCCAGCTCGGAGCAGTCTAACAAAGGGCTGGATGATTCTACTTGAAGGAATCCTGAGAGAGCTGTTTTATTATGGGAGGACTCTGACCCTTATTTGCAGGTGGCTTCTTAAGAAGTAGCTCTTTCTGGGTAACAGGAGTTGGGTGGGAGATGTCAACCAAAAGACTGCTCTCAAAGGTGAGAGACTTCTGGACATGCCATTTTGGGTGGTAGCCAGACAAATTCCACTCTAGTACGCACTATTAATGCAAGTTACCCTGCTCTCACCCCTACTTTTTTTATTTCAAAGATGAGTAAATAAATAAAAGATGGAGAACGTAAGCCTCTTGGACTGAAAGGGATCTCTGCTAATCCCCTCAAGACTGAAAAGAGAAGCATCTCGGGCTTCAGGTAGCAGCTGAATTGCAAGGAACTGCAGTTCTTACTTGGTGGCAGCAGATTTAAACAATGTCCATCTCTTTCCTCCCCTGTATGCTGCTAGCTGTGGTTGGCCTTTAGTCTCTCTGCCTACTTCCCTCATCTGTGTAGTTTGGATGTATGGGGGGGATAAACTACCTTGTTGGGGGAGAGGGCTTATAATAGATGAGGAGGAGCGTCTCTGTATTAGCTTCTAACACTTGGCATGTTTACATTTGACAGGATCCAAGAATCCATATCTACCTAATGGGGGAGTTTCCACTGTTACACAGCAGTGAAAATACCCCGAGTCATAAGCTATCTGACAAGTTTCACTCCCCTCCTTTTTCGTTTTGTTTTGCTGTTACCCCAAAACTCCTTTTTGTAAACTGAATTCTTGCTTATGGTAACTTTTTTGCTTAATAGTGGTTCTTGAAGTCTCTGAAAGGGCCTGGGTTTTCTTCTACAGTCTTTTGGCAAGACAGCTGAGATCATTCAGAGAAATTGCACGTGATATTCTAGAAACACAAAAAGGTCATTAGTAACTAATGACTGCTATCCAAACCCACTGGGAAAATACCAGTTTGTGGCTTTTAATTAAAATGCTTCTCTTTGCTTTGAACCAAGCGTAAAAGCAACAACAGTTTTAAATTCTGCTATACTATTGAGAGACATTTTAAATAAGGTTTCTTCAACTTTTTAAGTCCATTAGCTTGGTGAAAGAGTATCCAAGGGAAAATGGGTCTGTTGTCCTTCAGTGACTGTGCCTGGCTGGTTGTCAGTTCCTCTGTCTCTCTTCACTTTGGGATTTGCAATTCGGCTGTGTTAGGGGCCTCATTCGGGGAGAGCATGGCATAGGACAGGCCTCCCCCCTGAAATGGTTTCCTTCTGAAAGCACACATGCGCACACCTTTTGCCACAAGGATTCATTTGCATTTCTTGGGCAAGTTTGGTCTTTAATTTTGAAGTAGCTATGAGGGAGGGGGCTAAAATGGAGAATGCACCTTGGTATAATATGTGAGGAAGCTGATTAGTTGGTAGTTTGTCCCTGGACACATCTGCACCCTCCCATTGCAAGGGATGGGAATGCAGTAGCTTCATTTTTAATAGGAAAGCTAGCATGCCTTGTGTAAAATCATGCAGGCATGTGAAATAATTACACCTTGCTGCTGGAATTTTACTGGGCGGTACAAAGCAAAACCTGTTGCCTGTTAAACAGCTTGAACAAAGTAAAGGGATAGATAATCCTGCAGTGGTACTCAACAGCCTAGTTTAACCCTTTTTCTGTGTGCAATAAAACTGAAATAATACTTTTTTTTTAAAAAAAAAAAAAGACTGTTTTTGACTTAACTACACACAGTGGGCATTCTCTGGTCTGTGGTGGCATAAAAGCTGGATGGCTCCATACAGATTGCAGCTTCTACAGTAACTTGAACTGAAATGAGTGGCAACTGCAAATCACATATGTAAAGAGAACGGATCTCTTTTTTTCCCTCAAAATAGGAATATTGCTAGAAACTTGTGTTGCTTTGGTGCATATTTATGCCACCAGTGATTTGATTTTTTTTTTTTTAGCAGTATTAGTTGGATATCTGTTTACTGTGTGCTCAGGTGACTAATAACCTTACTTTCAAACTGGGAGAGTTTCCAGGTCAGTCTCTTGCAACTATAGAAATAGTTTGTGCTTAAAAATAAATAAAATGTAAATGTCTGTATAGCTTCCCCCATGTGGCCACTTCATGAATCTTACCTTGTGCCTTTTGAATGCAGAGTCCCATCTCTTTCGGAGTCTCAATTCCCTAAGATTTTCCTATATTCACAACACGTAAGCCAACACTTCCCCTCCCACATTTTAGTACAGTCACTTCCTTGTCGGTTGCATAGATTTGTCCTCATCCCAACTTCCTTGTTTCATAGCAGATGTCCCTGTGTGTGGTTTTTAATCCAAATAATGGTACCTTTTTCATTAGAGCAAAGTAAAAGCAAGTTGCATGGATAATCTCATTAAAAGCTCTGCTAGGTAATTGTGTAACCAAAGCCACTTGTATTGTTTGAGTTCAATTCCAGCAGGCTGAAAGGCAGAGTAGCTGTTAATTTTGTGTAATTTTGACAACATGGGTAGGTGCTTTATTTCTACCCTATGAAGCCACCTTTTATAGCATCAGAATGAACAGATGTTAAATGTACTGTATCTTGGACACTAGATTGTAAAATGTACTTGCGAACTGTAACTTACAAGTGAGTCACCAGAGTACCTGTTATGTGGGCCCAAATCAGTGATGAGTGTCAGTGTCATTCTATCTTTCTTTTTTATCCCCCCCTCCCATTTTTATAAAAGAGAACCAACAAAAGATGGCTCAATCGCTCATTAATCCTAAGATACCTTTTTTATTGTGTGCAAATTGCAAAATTCTCTTGGTGCAGAATCCAAATCATTGGAAGCCAATCCATTCTACCTACTTGCTTTCATATCTGGCCCTTCTAAAGACCACAGGTGGAGATTTAAGCCTCAAAGGATTTAAATGTCTGCTAAAATGCACTGAGGCTACCCTGAGCTGTAATGGGTGCTCCAGTATAAACTGTTTCTTTTAGTCAGTAAGGTGGAAGCCTGTGATGCCTAGGATACAACTTGTTTACTGAGCAGACATAGCTGCAAAGAGAAAACTTTGCATTTGGAAGGTACTAGGACATGGGTCAGCCTAGTTAAGCTACAAGGCAGCTCTTCAGCTGTTGCTCTCTTCTGGAATGTCTTTGGCCAGATGCTCCGAACACTACATGTGGTGGGATGAACTGGAAGAAAATGCTTTCTCAATGCAGTGGAAGATTGGATCATAGCTGTCCTGGAGAACTTCTGCTTTGGCTCTTTGCCGACTGGCTGGTGCGGCTTACTGTGTACTGCTGGCAATTGAATCTTTATATCCTGAGGGGCTCTTTTAACAGGTGGCTGCTGGTGGGTTGGGATAGGGTATTTTACTTGAACCTAATTCTGAAGATTTAAAGTGGACAACTTGCAAGAACTTGATAGCTAAAATGCAAGCTGTTCCATATCCTTCACTCCATTTTGATTGGTGTTGCTATCCTCTTCCTCTTGAGGGCAAGAGATTTGTTTATATGGCTTTAGTTTATGCATGGTGGTGACACGTTCTCTCCTGGAGAAGGGAAGAGCAACCCCTTGCTATTCCTCCCCAAAGAAGTAACTGTTCTTAGCCATGTTTTCCTCTTACATTTTTTTTTTTTCATATTGCGTTCTTGGGACTTGCTGATCTTGGATGTAGAACCTCTAGAAGTAACTCTTGTCTTCAAGACACTAACCTGTCCTCTCCAGGAAAAAAATAGGAGTCCATCAGCATTAAACACCCTCAGGGGCTTAAAATAGCACTACTGTTTCTTGAAAGCTTTTTAACTTTGTCCTTTTTCATTTGGGCATCCTCTTGAGCAAAGATTGTTCAGTGGTGAAAACTTATATAATTTGGGGTCAGGGGAGCAAGTGAGAAATTGGTACTGTACAGATCCATTGTAATGCCCTTAAACTTTTGTATTTTCCTTTGTTATTT
>NW_017729019.1:7519562-7520607 GCF_001723915.1 Gavialis gangeticus | reverse complement strand
TGTAATGCCCTTAAACTTTTGTATTTTCCTTTGTTATTTTAAAGGACTGATGTATATTACAGTGTTAAAGAGAACTTAACAAGCTTACCAAGTGTATATGAAAGTGCAATAACCAGGAGAAATGAAATAATGGGCAAATCTAAATGTTTCCATGGTATTATAACTTTTTTCTGTAGTACTAACTTTTTCTGTACCAGGTCCACATGTATTTTAAGAGACGCGACTGTGGGTTAAGACTTAATTTAGTGCCATTATGAATTGTCTGTTTTTATAGGTGTATTGTCCAGAATGCGCAGAATGTCATGCTTTTTATTATAAAGGTGACATTAACGTTTTATGTTTTGCCTTGCCTGGCTTCTTTTTTTTCCCGTCCACTACGTTTACCCTTTCACCATAGTGCTGTGCTACTGAACTCCAGTAGCATATCAAGGGGGAGGGGAAGGGTGTGGGGCACCAGCCCTGGATGTCAACTAAGGGAGGGGCAGCAGAATTATCCTTTTTGTGCAAGAAGCAGCCTTTTTGTGTTGCTCTCCTGCAAGGTTTACCCATGGTGCAAACCCTGCTTGTTAGACACAAAGTAACTGCACTGCTGTCACTAGTATTGGACATGCAGAAGCCTGTTGATGTGAGTTTTGTGCATTTGGGCCAGAGTGACTCTTGGACTGAATGTTTTTTGTTCTTGGGGTTTTTTGACTTTTTTTTAAGAATTACTAAGCCCAGGGGTCAGCAAGGTCCTAGGAGCAGTGGGCTGAATTTTAATACAGCTTGGCCCAAAGGCTGACTATTGCTTGCCACCTGTCCATCGCCACTGCTTTCCTCATTGCTGGAACATCGACAGTTCATCTTTTGTGCCAGATGCAACCACTTGCTGAGCTGGGGGGGTGGGGGGAAAAGTCCTCTGTCCCATTGCAGCCTGAAATGGTTGCTTTTCCATACAACCTTCTTTGCTTCAAGAGAACATCACACTGATTGATAGAAACAGCTTTCCCCCCCCCCCCCCCCCCGCCGCGTCGCATGATTTAAGATGGGGGGAGCGTGCACTTTT
>NW_017729019.1:7514142-7514562 GCF_001723915.1 Gavialis gangeticus | reverse complement strand
GTAGGAGCCTCTACTGATTAAGTGGCTGCAGCTGTTAGACCAGGGTACACTAGAAGATTTTTCCTGTGTGGTAGCTGTGAGATTGAACTCTGCCACAGGCCTAGTCCATTATCTGAAGACTTTCTTATGAGGGTGTGTGATTCTCCAGGAAAAGAGCTGGAGCTGTCCCTCAGCCTCACAGAGGGCAGTCATAGGATGTTTTACATTAAAATGTCTGAACAGTGTTAAAATCCTGTCTTCCAACAAATGGTTCTCCAGAGCGGTTGGTGAGATGACCCCAACATCTTCCTTGATTAAAACAAAACAAAACAAAACAAAAAAAAAAAAACCCATTGATCTTAATCTTTACAATGAATAGTTTTGGACAAATAATCAACCAAGTTTAAGTGGCTCTACTGCCCTCTTGCATATCTGATTTGA
>NW_017729019.1:7507918-7509142 GCF_001723915.1 Gavialis gangeticus | reverse complement strand
AAAACAAAAAAAAAAAAACCCATTGATCTTAATCTTTACAATGAATAGTTTTGGACAAATAATCAACCAAGTTTAAGTGGCTCTACTGCCCTCTTGCATATCTGATTTGACATGTGTAGCCATATAAATGGATTGAGTGACCAAGTAACACCACTATAAACTCCTGCTTATGTGAACAGAACAGTAAATGCTCCACTCAATGTGATGTGTATAATAAATTCACCAAAGAGCTGTCTCTGAATTTATTGTCTTGAAATGGCCCATCTTTTTAATGAAAGCAAATAGTATAGTAAAAGAACTAGGAGAAAACGGGCAACCATACTTACTTAAAAGTAAGAATAAGGCTTCCCTACATTCCTACTGTTGCCACCTTTTGAACACCAGAGATGAATTCAGTATGCTGAAGTACCAAGATGGCTCTTGCTAAGCATCTTTTTCTGGTTTTCTGCCTTAAAAAATTAGAGTTGCCTTCTCCCAGCTCGGACGATGGCTCCATTGTACCCAGTCTCCCGTGTTGCACAACGCATGCTGTGAGGGCGAGCGAACTGGGTCTGACTAGGGCTTTTTCTTCCCCTCTCCCTTACAACCTCCAGCATTTGAGGCCTGAGAAGTCCTGGCACGGAGCCTGTACCTCTGCCGCCTCCTGTACGGTCAAAAACCGGGCCTGGAGCTGGGGTTTGGTGTTAGTCTAAGGACACGGGTTGTTGGAGTGGATGTGATGTCTCTTCTGAGGCCAGCTAAGGCATCGTGTCTACTACCAGGACCTTGGTACCTGCGTGGTGGCGGTGGTGGTTTGGTCCTGTTCAATAGGTGATTCCCAAGGGTGGGGCCGGGACTGCAGCAAGGAAAGGGGAGCAGAGAGGTGGGGCAAGCTCAGGCTTCAGCCAGGCTGCCTTGGCCTCCTCTGCAAGCGGGGCAGGTACTATACGCGGGCAGCGCTGCAAGGGGACACTGCTGGTAGTTGCAAGAGGCTGAGCCCCTTGTCCCCGCCAGGAGGGACGGGGGCCCACAGCCTCTCCCGGCTTCGCTAGCCGCTTCCCCTCCTCTCCCGGAACCTTTGGGTCGAGCCGCCGCTTTCCAGCCGGACGCTTTTCCTCCGCGCCCCCCTAAGGTGGCCTCGGTGCTGCCTGCTCCGCCTTCCGCGCCTCGCTCGGCCTGGGCAGCTGGGCGGGCTGGGGCGGGGGAGGACGAGGCCGAGGACGGGGGGAAGGACCGCGGGGGCGG
>NW_017729019.1:7505585-7507586 GCF_001723915.1 Gavialis gangeticus | reverse complement strand
CCCGCCTCTGTAACGAAGCTCGCTGAGCGAAATCAGGTGGCGGTTTAAAATGAGCGTTATAGCCAAATAGCGCTCAGCGGGGGTGGCCTGTACCCATAGGTTGTCAGAGTTTGGGAACTGCCGAGCCTAGAGCTTGCTCGTGGGAAACGTGGTTCTTTTCTTTTTCATTCGTAACCGATCCTTGTGTTTCGTTGCAGAGTCGTTTGGGCAGAACTACCCCGAGGTAAATGCCTTTTCCAGCAGGTGATGCTGCCTTTGGTCTTTGTTGGGCTTGTGAACTGATTTGCTTGGTCTTCGCAACCGCTCTGCAGTGTTTGTGTCCTGTTCAACAATAAAAACAACGAACCGGTGCGAAACAACAGCGAAAACGCAGCTCTCATGGGGCTGCATTTCCGTGAGGCTTCACAGTGTGGAAGGCTTGTTACCTGGCAAATCCATCCCCTAAAATAATTGCGTTATAGGAGCCTTTGCACGTGCAGGTGCTATATGTAAACAGCCAGTTGCAGCAGAGGAGAGGTGGATGAGTGTTTGGAAAGCTCTGCGCTGAATGTTTCCTCAGGGCCAAAGGATGGTTTGCTTATACGATGCATCAAGAAAAACAAAAATGAATCTGGTGGCAGGTTTATTTGACTTTGGAAGTGTGGAATCTAGGGTGCTGGCAAGATTTTTTGAAAGGGACGCTGCAAGCACAAAGCTGTTAAGAATAAATAATATCATTATTTAAAATTTCCTTAATTTTTAAAAAGAATCTAAATATTTAAATATTATCTTGCCACTTGTTGTTGTTATTTTGGCTTGGAAAAGGAGAAATTGAAACATCCACACAACATTGACCTTTTCCCATTAAAGTTGTTAAAATATTTCAATGCATAATGGGTTTTAGAAACTCCTTTTTAAAAGCAACTTTCCTCCTGATGGTTGGGGATAAAACTGGTTTAGTGTTCCTTTTCACCCTGATCACCCATCCTTAGAACATCTGAGCCTGGGTGTCAAACTGACCCTTAGCCCTCCTAATCTAGAAGTGGGTAGAAGGACTTGGATTCAAATGTTGAAAATAGAAGCTTACTTTCTAACTCTCTCTTTTGTCCTTGTTTATTTCCAGGAAGCTGATGGGACGCTGGACTGCATTAGTATGGCTCTCACGTGTACCTTTAATAGGTGGGGCACGCTACTTGCTGTAGGCTGCAATGATGGACGCATTGTCATTTGGGACTTCTTGACAAGAGGCATAGCAAAAATCATAAGTGCTCATATCCACCCTGTCTGTTCTTTATGGTAAGAAATTTCACACGAGTTTGAATGGGATGTAAGAAACTGTAGTGCCTGATTCTCTGTTATAAGTCATAAATTAACCTTAACATAGCGCACTAGTGCTGATAAGTTACAGTATAACCAAGCATTTCCTAGGATCTAATCCTGTAAGTGAGTTTTAAAGACATTATATATGGTCAGTCTGTTCAAGGTGTACGCAGTTGTCCAGCAGACTAACAGATTTGCTGCTGCAGCTGATGATTCTCATAGATCATGTCAGCTCTGAGATGGCCTCAGCTAGGTTTTGGTGAACATGGGTTTTGTGTATGCGTTTAAACATAAACTCAAGTGACTAAGTCTCTTTTTCCTTGCTAGCTGGAGCCGAGATGGTCACAAGCTGGTGAGTGCTTCAACCGATAACATTGTATCGCAGTGGGATGTTCTGTCTGGAGACTGTGACCAGAGGTTTCGGTTCCCTTCACCCATCTTGAAAGTGCAGTACCATCCTCGAGACCAGTAAGCTCCACGGAAAAAGCTTTCCTCCAAAGCTTTAACGGGCTGATCGAATACTCTGTTTGGTCCTGTTTTATAATCTAAGAAAACATGCTTATTAGGTTCTGTAAAACAAAAGAACGGTGTTCAGCTACAGCTTGAACCCTGCATAACAGAACTGCAATAAAACTAAAGCTTTTGGGGACAGAAACAAAATGTAGGAATAAGCAAATTTATTTTTTAACTCTTCAGAATTGT
>NW_017729019.1:7495263-7500585 GCF_001723915.1 Gavialis gangeticus | reverse complement strand
TTGGAGACAGAAACAAAATGTAGGAATAAGCAAATTTATTTTTTAACTCTTCAGAATTGTAATTCCTGATTTTTCAGGATGTTTCCTGCTGGAAAAGTGCTAAATCAAGAAAAGGCTTAGCTCCTACCTCTTGCGTACCAGCCTCTGGCTTCTTTACTATTCATTCCATCCAGGAAGAGCACGTACGAACTGCAGGTGCTTCCTCAGCCTGACCAAGGGTATTTAAACCCGAAAGCTTGCTAAGAAGAACTTTTCCAACTCTTGAGTTGGTTTAATAAAAGAGATCAGATTTGCCTAAAGAACTACCTCTTCCCTTTTTCCTCTGCAGGAACAGAGTTTTGGTATGTCCTATGAAATCTGCACCCGTGATGCTAACGCTTTCAGACTCCAAACATGTTGTTCTCCCCGTGGATGATGATTCCGATTTGAATGTGGTAGCATCTTTTGATAGGCGAGGGGAATATATTTACACTGGCAATGCAAAGGGAAAGGTGAGACCTTGTTGTGCTGGAGCTTGCTGGATGAGTTAGCTTTAATGCATTTCCCTTTTAGGGAGGCTGACCCTTCTGTGGGTGAAGCCCTTTGTTTTAGCATGTGAATGAGGCCCAGGAGAGCCTCTTGAATTGTTACTGCTTCACTGGCACAGACCTAGCCTGCTAAAGTGTTTTGACTGACTGAGATCTGCGGATGGAAAAGTGATTTTGAAGAGCTAAGTGTTCACGTAGCTGTTGTTTTTCACAAGGTTTATGGGAATGTGTTTTTCCTCTGACATACAAACAGATAATTTGAGAAGGGCTGCAGGCATGCAACTTTTAACAGAAGAGCGCAGAGTAACGTACACAGATTTAATCCTTAATCCTTGTCCCTTTTTATCCTAATGGGTAAACTGAGTCATAAGTTATGAGTTTTAAGAAGGATTTTAAGAATCAGTGACAGAAACAAAAACCCCAGAAGCTTACCTGAGGGCATGGGCAGATGAACACGTAGCCCAGTGGATCTGGAATGGCCAGATGTGTGGCTGTCCCAAGGTAGGTCGCGTAGTAAACAGCTGTTACTATGCCTTGTCACTAGGTGGCAGAGAAGCAGGCACTAGCCAGTTTGATGGTAGCAAATAACTGCTAGGGCTGCATGAAGCTTCAGTCCGTGATTTGATTCGGCGGCCCAATCTCCAAATCCGAATTGAATCGGGAGACCGTACGGCAACTGCCATACTAATAACTGCCCTAGGATAGTCACACAGACAACATCTAAACTGTTTTAACTTACGTTCATGGTGTTTTACCCCTGATTCTTCTAGGGATAATTTTTCACTGGGTTGGGCAAATTTTATCTGGTTTTGGAATCTGCGCTTTGTATCTGCTACTTTGTTATAGCGTAGAACAGCTAGTTACTCGGGTATAAACGTGACGACATCCACGCTGGCCCTACGTTCCATGCCTTGTTGAGATCAGTCGTTCTCAGGGTGCTGCAGCCTCCTGAGGCTCCTTGAGATCTTTTCAAGTGTGAAAAGGGGGTGCCACACAAGGTTAGCACTGTTATGTGTGTGAACACCTAGATGTGATTCCCAAGATAAACCCAGAGGTTTCAAATAGGAATTCATTCTCACCTGTTGTGGTCGTCTTGGGTTCTTTTCAACAGAATCAATGCTCTATTATTTTTCTGTAGTAAAAAATGAGTGAAAAATAAGAGCTGGCATTTTCCAGCGTGGGGGACCTTGGCCCAAATGAGTGCCTCGGGTTTACGTAAACTGAGAACTGCTGGTCTAGATCATGTAGCCTTATTAGGAGTGGGTGGCATGCATACTGAATTGGGAATGGTCATTAAAGAAAACTGATTGATTTCTGTTTGTGTAATTTTCAGATCTTGGTTTTAAAAACGGATACCCAGGATCTGGTTGCTTCTTTCCGAGTAACAACTGGAACCAGCAACACCACGGCTATTAAATCAATCGAGTTTGCTCGGAAAGGAAGGTAAGTGGGAGGTTTGTTCCCAGAAGTGCCATCTTTACAGGTGAACTGAATTGAATTGAGGTGAATGAACATATTTCAAAATCAGTTTTAGAATGGAGTCAATTACCAGAGTGTCTTTTAATCTGTGAAGAGACCATAGTTAGACGTAAACTCTTTGGGAGCCTTTTCTTACCTGCTAGAACTAGAGATTTGTCACTGCTGTTGTACAAACTGATATTTTTCAACAGCTGAAGGACTTCAGTACTTCAAGGCTTGTGTTCTGGTTTAGGGTCTGTGGTCTTCTGGATAGAGTATGCTGAGTACGTTCTGTATACATGTTGCTATGGGTTCAAAATGAGTGGTTTTTGGGATCGTGGCAATTGTGACGCAGAAACAAACTCAGAAGAATCTTAGCAACATACACAGCCTTTTGTTATGTAAGGGGGGGAAATCCAGTGGTCAGTACACGTCAGAACATTGTACTGATTTAATAGATTTAGCTTGTCTTAAACGATAACTTCAAGGATAACTTGAAGAGATAAAATTAATACATGTCTTTTGTGCATGTTTTTTCTTGTTAGCATAGATGTATGCAATTAAAAAAAAATGGCTTGTTTATATGGGGTCCAACTGTGCCAAGTGTTTGCACTCAGGTATCATCCTTGAGTGGGGATTGTGGGAGCTAAGCAGTTCAGACTTTTAGGTTTTGTTAAGTTTTGTTTAGAATATTTTTTAGACGTTTATTTAAAGAAATCCTTTTTTTCAAAGTCACGAGCTCTCCGTGTTCTCTCTCCCCCAGCTGCTTTTTAATAAACACTGCTGACCGAATCATCCGTGTGTACGATGGCCGGGAAATCCTAACCTGTGGGCGAGATGGGGAGCCTGAACCCATGCAGAAGCTGCAGGATTTAGTGAACAGGTAGGGAGCAGTAAAGAGATAGGTGGGTCTGCCTTGAGTTACAGAGTTGTGTGTTTGCTGCTACCCAAGAGGACTTCATAACTCATTCCTCATCTTGTTTCTTCCACATGGTACCATCGGTAACTAGGTGCTTTGCTCTATGAATTCCTTTGCTTACAGGACACCATGGAAGAAATGCTGTTTCTCTGGGGATGGGGAGTACATTGTGGCAGGATCAGCCCGTCAACATGCCCTGTACATCTGGGAGAAGAGCATTGGGAACCTAGTAAAAATCCTCCATGGGACCAGGGGGGAGCTGTTGCTAGATGTAGCAGTAAGTGCACATTTCCTAAGTTTTGTTGTTTTTATTTCTTAAAAATAAGGTGCAAAAAATAAACTTTTCCTTTTTTCTTCTATCCAAATAAATCTAGTGGCATCCTGTCCGACCCATCATTGCTTCCATTTCCAGCGGTGTTGTGTCCATTTGGGCTCAGAACCAAGTGGTAGGTGTTTTGCTGACTCCTTTCCCTATGGAAGAGTACCCCGTTAACATCAGCTAAGCAGACCATATTGTGTGTTTTGGCAAGGGATGTCCCAGAGGACGATTTATTTCAATGTTTTTTAAGAAAGTCAGAATTCAGCGCTATCTTTTAACTGTATACCTAATTTTAAGCACATGAGTGACCCTGCTGAATGCGAGGGGCTAATTTGGTGCTTAAATGTCATGCTTAATAACGGAGGTGTTAGAGTCTGAAATCTGACATTATGGGGAACAGTGTCCTTCTGAAATTATTTTTCGGTGATAGCAGATCTGAGAACATAATTGCACAGAAACGTGGTGAAGCACAGCATACCCGCCTTGGGCTATGGAAGCCCTTATTAATGAGGGAAGCTATTCCAAGATTTAAAGTAATAAAAATCTAAGAATGTCATGTTTACTTCGGAAACTAACTTGGCCAGTTTTTAGACTCCCATGTGAGTGCAGCTGTCAGAGGGGTTGGTCTTGTGATAGTACATGTGGTTTGTGGGATTCTGCTGAGGAGCTAGAGCTACTGTATAGTTATATAGCTGCCTAAGTGCAGCTCCTTCTTGTTCACCCAGCGTAAATTATTTCTGAAATTTGTGATTTAGGAAAACTGGAGTGCCTTTGCGCCTGACTTCAAAGAGCTAGATGAAAATGTGGAATATGAAGAGAGGGAGTCTGAGTTTGATATTGAAGATGAAGACAAGAGCGAACCAGAGCAGACAGGTACTATCCGAAGTGTATATGTAACAGAGGGTCTGATTAGATGTGGCATTTTTATTAAATCACTCCTAGTCTGCATACTTGATTAGAAATGAAAGGGATAGGATAAAAGTGGTACAGCCAGGCCATTGATGGGAAAGCCAGGAGAACTGAGTGTGTACAAAATTATGAATTTCACTTCAGCTCTCCTTTCTAAGATTTACATTTGACATCCAGCATTTCATGGAAAAAAATGACTTCTACACGTGTGGCTTTTAGCCCATTTAAAATCACGTGCCCGTGTGCAGACAAACCATTTTCAGTAAACAACCATACAAGCTTTGGAGGGGCTCGTGCTCAGCAGTGGAAATATTTAATTTAAATCAGTAGCAGCACAGCTTAGCCACTTGGTGGTGCCAACAATCTTGTAGAGAAGTTAAAGGCTATAATTAAACCAGTAAAGCTAGGAGCTTCCACGCTGACTGTGAAGCTGTCATCGTTAACAAACACCGTACATAAGCGTTGCAGAATATATAAGATTTGTTGAGGGTGTGGAGTTTTATAATATCCAAGCATAATATGAGTTTTTAATTATATTATTTTAGTTGCATACAATTTGTTTTCTTAGGTGGGAGATCACTAGATAGGAAGTAGTGAAAATCTGAATTGTTGATCTATTATTGTCACCCAACCCTAATAAAAAAGGCTTATAACTAAGCAGACCAAATGGATTTTTGACACAATACTAGATAATTTTAGTATCCGTCTGCAATGGGAAAAACTGTGCGCTTGTAATAAGCTTCCAGTAGAAAGAATGTTTTGGGTATTAGTATGGGGAAGACCAAACCATTGTCAACCATTACAGGCAGCAACCTAGTGGGAAATGTGCACCTTCATGGTTTAAAGGGATTCCATCTTTAATCATATCAAATCATTTAGAGGTCACATTCTAAAAAGCTTGTATCTGTATTCTGACACTTCCGGAAGTAGTACATCATTTAATTGTGATGTATTTAAAAAAAAAAATACTGCACCCCTGGGGTTTTTGTCTAGTTTCTTAGTTCAGTTATTTTTTTCCTGCTGGACATCAGCTAACTCTTACTTAGCAGCCCACTCTTTTTCCTTTTGAGTCCATGATTCTCTTTTCCTTTTTGCAGGTGCGGATGCTGCAGAGGATGAGGAGGTGGATGTAACCAGTGTAGATCCCATTGCTGCATTCTGTAGCAGGTGACTATATTGATTTTTTTTTT
>NW_017729019.1:7488455-7495252 GCF_001723915.1 Gavialis gangeticus | reverse complement strand
CGGCTTGTTTCCATTTCTTCCTTTTTATATCTTCTAGTTTCAGGGGATGTCCATTCTGCCCCAGGGTGGCACCACTCTGGGAGTGGCATAGCTGCCTTAGAGCAGTGCTGCCTGTGCTCTGACAAATGTTGCTGTGAGGCAGAGATTAGTGACACACGTGCATTGGACAAATGGACAATGCAGGTAAAAGGGATTTGCTGCTCATCAACTGCTGTTCTTACCCTGTGGCAAGTGAAATCCATGCTGTAGTAGCTTATCCCTCAGGAAATCAGGGCTAAAGTGCTGTGGTTTAGATTTTATTTGCTGCAGGGGAAGTGTGGGTGCATGCACTGTTTTTACAGAGCAGTCTCTACCCCCTTTTATGTTGCCAGAGTTACTTTGTTTATCCATTAAAAAGTGGCTACACTACTTGTAGGTAAGCTTTGTCTTGGTACAGTTCTTTCTGGTACCGGAGTGGGCATCGGAGAGATGCAGTCCCCTGTACAGTCAGCATCATTCCTGTATGAGGGAAGCTGGCACAATCGTTCAGCACAGCTGTGTGCAAGTTCTGTCTCTCAGGGATTGTATACCTTGTCTGCCTGTATTTCCACTTTTCAAATATTTTTTCATACAAGCAGTGTGTATTTTTGTTTTCCTGCCCTCTCAGACTGCAGAGTACTCTGTATTCTGAAATGCAGGTCTGTGGCTGCTTTCTACAGAGACAGCTCTTCCTTTATGGATGTGGAGAAGAGCGGTATTAAAGGTGCATGGTTTCGAACAATCTTTTCTCTGTTACAGCGATGAAGAACTGGAGGACTCCAAGGCTCTGCTGTACTTACCCATTGCTCCTGAAGTGGAAGACCCAGAGGAAAACCCCTATGGGCCCCCACCTGATGCTGTTCAGACGTCTCTAACAGATGAGGGAATAGGCTCAGAGAAAAAGAGACAATCTTCATCGGATGGACCACAGCCACCAAAGAAGAAACCTAAAACGACCAACATCGAACTTCAAGGAGTACCCAATGATGGTGAGTGGGATCAGCTGTCATTTTAAGGCCCATTCTGCTCTGTGGGTTTCACTTTTGCAGTCTTTCCAGCTCCCACCAGTCTGAGGACCAGGAGTTAAATAGTCACTCTCCAATCCTCTTGGTTAATAGTCAAGAAGTATTATTTTCTTTATAGTAAGTATTGTCACTGCACATCCATATCAAGTTTGTTGTAACATTTTTTTTTTTTTTGAGAAAGAAGCAGAGTCATTCTAAAACAAATGATTTTTGTGCTCTTTGTACTTCATCCAACACTTAACCTACAACAGCTAGGTAGGCAAAATTGGAACAGCTTTGTCATTAAAAAGCTCACCTCTGCTTATGCTGCTCCGTCCCACCAAAATGCCAAAATAACATTAGAGCCTTGGCTTACATCAGTGGAAATGCCATATTATATGGCAACAGATCAAAAAAAGATCAAGTCAGATTAGATTGGAGTTTTGTGACTGGAACCAGGAATAGTGAAATAAATTCTTTTTGGTTTTGTGCTGCTACATTTTTTGCCTCAAAGGATCACATTTTACTACAGCACAGTTATTTCTTTGTGGGCAAACACTGACTGCAGCACGTGAGAATCCTTCCTTCCAGCTGCATTAATACTTATCCGTGTTAGAGACTGTGCCACTGAGTCTGCAGCAGTCATTGCCATAATGCTGGTCTTCATTGATCTTCACCCCATAGGGTCCAGACAGACAGAATGATGGGGGTGGATATTGTCTCGCTTCTAGAAAATTACATTAATCAGTCACTTTTATAGGGTTTAAAAATGTTTCCTTTTTACATATATATCCTTTCCTGCGATACTGAAAATGAGGAGGAGCAGTGAAGGCTGAGAGAGAAGTGACTTTTCAGTTTACCATTCCAGTGGCGGCAGTTATCCTGACATGAATATTCCAAACACCTCTCTGTCTCTTTCTATAGAAGTCCACCCGCTGCTTGGTGTGAAGGGAGATGGTAAATCCAAGAAGAAGCAAGCAGGCAGGCCTAAAGGATCAAAAGGTAAAGAGAAAGATTCTCCATTTAAACCGAAACTCTACAAAGGGGACAGAGGTGCTTTACCTCTGGAAGGAGCAGCGAAGGGTAAAGTGCAGGCGGAGCTGGGACAGCCTTTGACAGGTAAGGACCCAGGGTGAGCGTTGTTGGCTTGCTTGGTGGCCTTGCTTTGTTCAGACCCTGATATGATAGTCTTAGCACTTTATCTTCCCAAATGGCATTTGCTCACTAAGTGTTTAGCTGCTGTCAAGGAGAGGCAAAATTCTACTTTTCTTCAAATGTAACTGATTTTATATTCAGCACAAAATGAAAAGGAAACACAAAATGAATGCATGCAGCTTGTTGCAAATGAAGAACACAGGTCTTTTTTCTTAATGTCAATTATACAGTATTCCAAAAAAAGCAAAAATGGTGGTGGTGCTGTGATTTCTTTTCAATAGCTTGTGTCAGCTCTGGAGTTCATAATAACATTGTTTGCTGGTCACAGAGGCTGTCTCTTGGAAAGGCTGACAGGAAAGAATGGAAATAGTGGAGGATTTTGAAGCTTGCACTGTAGCTCTGTGCCATCATTGGTAGCAGTTAATGTGCCAAAGAATCTAAAATTTGTGCAAGCAAATCGTTGAGAAGGGAAAAGCTGCCCTACAACGTAGCTGTTAGCAGTGGCTGCTTTGCATTGCTGAATTTCTGTAACCAGTGCAGAAACGCCTGCATTTTATAGATTCCACTGATTTTTCTGTTGTATTGTATGTCTTGGGGGTTATTTTTGGGGGGGGGGGTTCTTTAAATAACTCCATCTTATGTAACATTGCTCACCTTATAAGACTTCCCATTTACCACACCCATACAGATTCTGCATGGAGGAATTTTAGAAGTATTCAGTGGATTTCCAAAAAAAAAAAAAAAAGTAGCTGTTGTTGAAGGATTAAGATGTGTAACTTTCCTTATGAAAATTTTTACTTTCCCTTTTCTGGGCTGCTTCTAAATGAGCAGCTAAGTAAAGCTCATCTTTTCTTGACTGGATTGGAGCATTATGCCTATTTGAATGGTTTCTGCTGAATTATGTACCTGTAACTTTCCACTAGATGAAAGCTTCATTTCATTTAAAGAACCAATCTTCCCATGGGGAGGCGTGCACCACCATGATCTGGCAGGGGAATGGGAGCTCCATTCAGTAATTTGATTAATAAACGGATACTGAGAAAATACAAGGGCTAGATTTTTGTCTTCCAACTGTGCAACACCTTCATTAAATTTAGTGGAGTGGAGCTGCAGTAAATGAGGGTGGGATTTGCTGACTCTTGTCTCTTTCTGGTCACTTTGACTGCTGTGCATGGATACAAGCCTGTGTTTGGGGTCTAAGCTACATGGCAATGTCCTTTTCAGATGAAATCAGTTGACCTAAAGAAAGGCCCATGTTTCACACACCTGTCATCTCATTGGAAAACTGCTCTTCCTTTGCTTGCCTGTTTGGAAAGGCTGAGTCAGGTGTGCTGTAGGAAAGCATGAGTTGTTCAATCATGTGATCCTCATTTTCTAACGGTTTGTAAAAGGCATGATGCCCAGACCCTCGGACACGGTGTTATTCGTGTACAAAAATTTTGCATTTCCTTGAACTCAGCAGCTGCTGATGTGAATTTTATACTGTCCAGATTTAATTTTCCCCGCCCCTTCCTTCCCCAACTGCTGGTCCTATGTTACCTACCTTGCTCATTGTCCTTCCTGCTCTGCTCCTGTTATGTTGCTTGTATTAGTGTTGATAAGTGCTTATCCTCTGCTTATCAAGGGGATGTGATAAAAGAAAAATTGTCATCCTTGCAGGGCAAAAATCTAGACCATTTTTATTACTGCCTCTTAGCCGTTTGATATGTTGCACGTTCCTGCCTGAAGTTAAACAAGCCAAAAACAAGCTTGGTGCTATGCAGTGTGGGTGGTGTTGAATGGCTTCAAATGTTAAAACTTACTAAAGCAAGGATAGTTTCTCCAAAACTCTCTTTTGATTGTTCAGGTAATTAAGAACCAGGCATTCCTTCTCTTAAAGCAAAAATGTGGTGGTAAGTAATACCTGGTGTCCAGAGATTCTTTACTCCAGCAGGCTTCCATTGTACATCCCAATTACACCCACATGTCATTCTGGAGGGATGGGATTCAGTTTCAAAACCAGATTAATACAGCAGTTAGTGCTTTCTGCATCCTGTTGATCACTTTCTTTTATCACACTGCTAATGAATATGCCTCAATTCACATGGTCATAATAGAAAATGATTGCCCACTGGAAACTTCACTACTGTTTGCAAAACAAACTGAGGTGATTCATTGCTTTTAAAAAACATTCTGCAAGCTTACCCTTTGGTTATACCACGGCGTGAAATCAGGCTACCTAGAGCCAAATTGCACTAGTAGCAGGTTTGTTTGTTTTTTGCTTGCATTTTTTTGCAGGTGTTATTTTCGCACAATCCTAGAAACGTCGTTTTCTTATAAGCATTTTTTGCTGACTTGTCTGAGTCTTTTTTTGCAGACAAATCACAGTTTATACGCTTCTTGCAGCTTGCAATCAGCATTACTTCTGGCTTTTCTCCAGCACCTTTTAAAAGAGGCGCCCCCTTCAGTGATTTGAGAGCAGCAGCATTTTAAATGGGCTCCTACTTTGTTGGTTTTTGCACCTCGTTGTAGATTCACAGACTTTTAAAGCTAGGTGAGGCTACTGTGGTGCAGTCTGACATACATAAGTCTGTGGGTGTTTAGCCTGTTGCTGCTGCTGGGATATGCATACCTGTGTGGCATGTAGTGGGGAGCAGAGGCGGCTTATTTTTAGATACAGTCAGAAAATGTAGATTCCTAATTTTTAGTGAAATAACCGATTTTTAAATAAAAACAGAATTCTTAAAGTTTACCTGCCAGCTTTAGTAATCTGAGGGCCTGTTGTGGGACAGAGCCTTTCTAAGTGTTTATATTTTTTTGGTACTAGTAGGGTTTATGTTTTTGGTAAGATTAATGCACGACATGAGTGTTCTGGAACCTGATGGTTGTTAACAGTTCATTAGTATTTTTGCATGGGACTTGGCTTCTGTCCGGATCTACTAGTGCACAGCCTCGTGCAGTCCTGTTGACTCAAAAGAACTGCTCTTAGCTCCATGGTATTGGATCCTAAGATCCAATAGATCCAAGGAATGGTGGCTGATAGGAAAAGGGAGCGGTGAATCAGTCAGATTAGGGAGAAGAGTGCACTCTGCAGACTTGTAGAAACCATATCACCTTGTAGTGAACAGTGCTCAGACATGGCTACCCTCCATTCTCTTGCTTCCCCTGCATTTATGCGTTGTCTTAAGCAAGCAGGCTTGAGGTTGTCAGTTTATACTGGGGAAGCGGGGCATGGTCTCCTACGGACTCAGTTGACCTTCGTGTGTTAAATCTTGTCTGCTTGAGCAGACACATTGCATGCACCTAGCAAAGACTGGCCTTCCGGTCTTTGCCTTTTCTTAGGGATGTTAGATCCTTGCAGTGCTGCTTTGTGAAGTAGCCAGTCAGACAGTAAAACAGCAATGCAACCTACGCTGTTCTGGAACCTGTTTGCTGCCTTGTCATAATGTAATTTGTCTCTGCACAAGCCAGATACGTGGGTCCTTGGATAGATAAATCTCTGCCCCTGTGCTACCTGGTCTGGAAATAAATGCGTTTTTCTTCAAGTGTCCCTAGTGCAACGAGTCTCAGCATAAATAAATTGAATTGCCTGGACTATTGTATAGTTCTAGGTTGAAACCATAGAAAAATCCACACCAGTTTTCATTCAAGTGGAACTTGTTGGTTTTTGTTGTGTGTTGTTGTGAGGTTGTGTAATTTATTAGTATGCAAAACTTAAACCAGGTAAGTGTGTTCAAATGCAAGCACAGTGAAAACATAGATTTCCATGGGGCTCTGCTTCATATCCATTTACAGACTTTTGAGCACAACTCCAAAATGCCAGATAGTGATATCACCAAAGCGGCATCTGTCACCTTTTTGAAAAGCATCACCTTACCTAGCAGTTTTTCTGTTCTAGCCTATCTTTTTGGCAATGTTACCTAATTTGGTTGCCCCTACTTTCTGGAAACGCCTGCTTCTGAGTCTTGATGATGAAATATTTTTCACCTGTCTCTGATCTCTTTAGCAGGTGGCGCAATCTCAGAGCTGTTATGAAGACATTCTGCTTTCCCTTCCTCTGTTCTTTCCATTGCTGGCACCATTAAGTGGAATATGGACAAAGTACTCAGTCAGATAACGGACTGACTTTAATACAGGAAGCTGATTGTTCATGGATGCAGGGAGTGACTTTTATAAGAAGTGAATTATGGAAGAGGAAACCGCCTTCATTCCTTCTCTTCAGCCCCCTCTCCCCAAAACAGTGTATGCTATTGACTCTCAGGACAAAAGATTCACAAGGAAGTTAAGTGGAATGCCTCCTTGTTGACTTGCATAAAGTTTCCCCAAGCAAATTGGTAACTACCACACTGCTTTTCTAGGCTGCACACCTGCTTTCGGTTTCTTTCCAGTGTTTTACTTTGGGAACTGAAGAACACTGAACACTTTATTCCCAGAACCCTGTATCCTGTGCCAGTGTGCCCCATGCAGACTTCCATTTCATTTTGATAAACTGTCATTTAAGGAGTAAGCTGTTTGTATTTTTAGTCTTTATCCTCTGTGCTGCTTATGCTACCATACTGTGAACTCTAAGGAAAACTGATGAGGTTTTCATACACACCCCCCCCCCCCCCCCCTCCCCCCCCCACACCCGCGGTGTACACA
>NW_017729019.1:7481581-7488334 GCF_001723915.1 Gavialis gangeticus | reverse complement strand
CCCCCCCCCTTTGCAGCACCATCACTGGCTGGTTGTCAGGATTTGATACCAGAAATCAGGACAGTCTCTGCAAAAAATAGGTACTTGTTATAGCGATAGATAGGAACGGAGGGCTGCCCCTTCTTTATGAGAGAATTGGAGAAGGGGGGAGGAGGAAGAATAGAAACCAGTGTAGATGAAAGATCCAAGATACTGTGTCCTGCTCTTAGGTTGAGATGTAAAAGGTTGCATTTTGCTACTTCCTCTCTTTACCTGCAGTGATCATTCTTTTTCTGTTAAGTCGTATCAGATGCCCTGGCTTGGGGAGTTGCTTTTGTAGATCTATTCTGGCAACTGGAAAAGAAGTAGAAGCTATGATAGATTCGAAAAGTCTTTGGGTATTCTATAGATAAGCAAGCTTTTATTTTCGGTATCCAACACCTTTTGAACAATAGCCCAGAAAAGTCAATCATGAAACAATAAAACTAGCCCTTTTTGTCCCCCTGTTGTAATCTTTATGATGCTGTTTTTCTGGGTAAAGAGAACTGGCTGGAGTGTCTCCAAAATCAGCCAGGCTTATTCTTTAGTGCTTCCTTGTTCATTGAATAAATGATATTCATTCATCCGATTAATATGTAAGCAGCATTGCTAAATTAACTAATGAGTGGATTGGACACTTGTTCTCATTTGCATTTCACCACACTGGTAGGCAGGAAAAGTAGTTCTGCAAACTATTAATGATCCTTAAGGTAAAGGATACCCTACAAATAGCGCATCTGATCTTTCGGTGTGCTGAGTACCCTGAACTCACAGTGAACTCAATGCTTCCTTGCATGAAAGGCTCAGACCCATGAAGGAATGGACTATGCATAAATGAACAGCTAGTTGAGCTCGATTTGCAGTTGAGTTGGCTTTTGTGTGGTTTGGGAGCTTAGTCGGTAATTTGTTTGACGCTTATGCCGTTTTTATAAAGTCTAAAATGTTTAATACTTGTGACTGCAGTACAGAGTGTCATCACCTCTTAGGGTCTCACTTCGTAGGACAAAAGCTGGCAGCCTGGTGTGCTGGGGTGTTGTTATCTAATTCACAACACAGCTCACACTTGTAGCAGAGAAACAGCAGGTTGCTAAGATGTGTACAAGTGGCAGGAAAAAAAATGAAGGTTCATCAGTATTTGCCGCAAGCATCCTTTTTTTCTCAGAAGTGGGTGGACTCCATACACCTAAATTGAAAGTGATCTTTTTTTAGTCCCAGATTAGGAGAGCATCTATTCCAGCGGAAGTTTGGCAGATAGCATGTCATAGCAAAATGGGAACGCAGTCCTGTTCTCTGTCCTTGCCTTCTCAGCAGCTTGCATATGGTGTGTATCAGAGCAGCATGTACGCAACTGTCTTATAATAAAGTTTTCAGTCTTGATACCTATCATTTTTCAGACTGCTTTAGACTTTCTGTGTAGCTACTTTCATTCATCTCACATATCTTAGTGAATTCAACTTATGTTTCCCCTCTCCCTTTTAACTTTCAAAAGACCCAGGTATCTGTATTAGTTTGCAGTTGAATATGCCTTAAGTAAAGCAGCCGGCAGCAGCATGGGTTTTAAACATAGGCACTGAAGCAAGACTTTAAATCAGAAGCTTAGGAAAACAAACCAACCTTTGTGGATTTGTTCCTGAAGTGGAGGGCAGTGCATTAACCTGCTTCATCCAATGAAATTATTTTTGATTCCATCCTCACATACACTGTATTCATTTGCTTGCCCATCCTACTCTCTGGACAACTCATCTCTTTCATGCAAACTGTTTTGTCTAAACTACCCATCTGCAGTCTCTCTGAATCCATCACAGGCTGCACAGGCAAAGGCACTGAAAACTGTTTTACAGCAGCTGTATAGCCATGGATGCCAGCCTTCACTTCTGTTAACTCCACCTCCCCCACCCATTGTACAGTGTATATGGTTTTTTTTCCCTTTCGTCTTTTATTTCTGTGTTTCTGTAGTTTTGTATAAAATTGCTCGAGGCTGACTTGTTTGTAGTCATTTCTGAAATATAGCAGCATTGTTAGCATCTGTGTTTGTAAATAAAGAGGTATGTTTTATTTCTTAAGCTTGGGGGTAATCTCTGCATTTCTTTTTTCTATTGTTCGTGTTGTGGTAGCACTCGGAAGCCCCATTGTGATGAGCGAGCACAAGAGACTTCCTGTCCCAAAGGGGTTTGCAGTCAAGTGGGTTTTTTTCTCAATGAACTCATTTTAAGAAACAAAAACAAATCCCTAGCCTGAGAAAAGGTATCCTTGTTCTGTCCAGTGCAAACAGGTGTTTTAAATTTATGTTTCCCTCCATTTGTATGCAATCCAAGTCTTCCAGGATGGAGAAGCAGAAATTGAAATAGGTCGTAAGTAAAAAGTGAAACTAAAATTGGTCCGAGTGTTCAAGTACTCGGACAGCCTGCTGACTACAAACCGTGAGCTGGAGACAGTAAGTAGCATTCAATAGTGAACAGTAATTTGGATTGTTTAAACATGCATTCAGTTTTGGTAGTCAAACTATGATAGTAAGAGAGATGCAGGTATTTTTTAATGACCTTATGGAAAACAGAAATGTTGTTGTAATGTAATCATAGGCAGTCCTGACCCTTTGTAAAACCCACACCTGAATTGCTGGCCAGAGAGAACTTTTATTTACTGCATTGTTGTCACAACAGCATATTGCTCTACCAAGAGTAAATACCATGTTACTATTTTACAACGCACAGTATTTGGCACTCTCTTGTTGCACCTTTCCACCGAGACCATTCAAAATGCTTTGTAAATCATTGTTTTGGATCCCTGTGCTTCCTAAACACCTAAGCTTTGCCACTTTCATGTTGCATAAACTGGAACTTGAAGATTTGTGACTATTGGCAGAACACGTGTCGCGTCAGTAGTCGAATCTGGAATAAAACCTGGAGGACCGTATTCACAACTCATGTAAATACTTCTTTGAATTTGAATTTAGGATGGTTTGTGCCCACATCTGCTAATGGTAAATCTGACTGTTCCTGCCGAGCTCCCTATCAGTTTACCGTAATGCTGACACTTGGCCCAGATTAGGGCACTCTGGCATTACTTAACTCAGGATTTTAATATATTTCAGTCCTTGGGGAATTTTCATCCAGCACCATTTAAGGTGCTTTCTTGGATGTGTGCAACCTTCTGTGTTCAGTCATTCTGCATAATGAAACGTGGCGTTGTGACATCATCGTAATGTCACAGCAGAGTGCCAGTGTCACAGAACATCAGCTGAGCCATGGGAGGGAGGTCAAAAACTTGAGTCGGCTTTCCTTCATGTACAAAATATCCAGTGTCCTTTTAGAAAGAAAACAGCCTAAAGCATAAGTGATGGCTTTGACACGCTCCAATTTGCCTTAAACATCTGATGCTGTGATGACACTTGAGATCAAAAGGTTATCTTCGTGATCTTGGAGAGCTGTGGCATGCTTTTAATTTTCGCAGTACAAATACACATGGCAGAGCTCCAAGCATAGATGGTATGTATAATTTTCCTTATGTTTTATTGGCATTCAGTTGGAGTTTCAAGATTGTATTATGGGCCTTGCTTTATGGTTTGGGGTTAGGGAAATTCAATGAGAAAATTATTTACAGCAAATGTTCTTTTAAAATTACTTTGAAGTTGTTCCCTTTCTCTAAGAATGTATCTATTTATTTGGTAAAAGGGATGCTTGTTGCTAGAGTTTAGTATCTTCTAAGTGGGCAAGTAATGCATTGTAGAAATTAGAACCCATGGGGGGAACATCGGTCTGCCTATTAATAGGTGACATTTTCTTCAGCAGTGTCATACTTCAAGCCTTTGATCTTGGAGGATTTTTTGTACCTGGAGAATTGGATCACAAAGCCAACTGAAATTTTAGAAATCCTTAAGATTGAACCTTCATAAAGAATGATTTACCTTTGCTGGACTACTCAAAGCCAGTGGCTCAGAAGCGGTCTATAAACTTGACTGCTGTGATATGAAGACCTCAAAAAGCAGCTTCATCCTTGGGACATTCACGTTTGCTTTCTGCCTGCCTACGGCAGTTTCTCTTGAGACTGTTACCATCCCAGAGAAGCTCAAGTCAGCTACGGTTAAAGTCTCTGTCAGCACCACATCCTGCAGTGTCACTTGTGGGCTAGGCTTCAAGGTGGAGGAAGTTTGTGAGCTTGGTCCTGATGGGAAAAGGAGGCACTGTACCTTTCGCAGGTCAGACTGTCTGACCAGCTGGATCTGTGGATTACTCCACTTCACTGTTCCTGTTGGTAAACCATTTGAGCTTAGCTGCCTGACTTCTGAGATGATTGGCATTGGTAGCCAGGCCTTTATCTACACCTGGAGGCTTGCCAGAGGCATTATCACCACCAATGACGTGCTTTTCAAATCTATCAAGACCCCTAGTTATGTCATCAAACTTTCCCCTGCCAAGGAATCTGATGCAGGGACTTACCGGTGTGACGTGCAGCTGATGAAGACATTCAAGCTGGTCAAGAGGATCTATTTTGGGCTCAGGGTGATCCCTACTGACTTAATAGAGCTGAAGTTCTACAAATCCTTGACCCTGGAACAGAAACTTGCTGAATATAAAAAGGAAGGAAACGGAGGGAACGGCACCATTTTCCTGTCACGGTGGCAGCAAGACTCGTGGCAAAGAAGGGCCTTGGTTGTGTTTGTGGTAGGGATTGGAAGTGGAGTAGCAGCAGCTATCTTGGTGGGTGCAGTCCTCTTCTTTCTGCTAAAGGCTCGCAGAAAAAACGAAGCCATAGAGGGATGAGTTGCATTTTTAATTTTGCTTACTTCAGAAGGATAGCTTAGTATTAGTATTTCATACTGCTGTTAGGCTGGGTTTTTTGGATAAACTTTGCTTTGGGTATTAAAACAACAACATAATCTTGGGTCATGGTGGCTTTTGGGTTCAAGTCTTAAGCAAGCTACCACAAGTTACGTGGATCTTTCACTTTCAGGAGAGTCTGTCAGGTTGAGTTGTCAAACCTTTTTTTTTTTTTTCATCTGCCTTTACAACAGTTCACGTGGACTCTGCCCAGGATCGGGGTTCCCTGTGGTGTAGGCACTGTGCAAGCGCAGAGTGAAGCAATCCTTCCATCAAAGAACTTTGAATCGAAACAAAGCCAACGGGGTAGGAGGGGAAGTGGACATTAATATTATACATTTGATAATACATAATATTAACATTTGAAGCGTACCACATGCACCCTTTATGATCTCTCTAGGAAAACAGAGATGATACTTTTATTGTAGAAAGAGCCGAATGTACAAGTAAATAAGTTCTCTGCAAAGCATAGTATGTAATCAGACTAAAACACCCACGTACAGCTTCATGGGTCCACTGATGCAGCGGAGTTGTGTTCTCAAGAGTGGAAGCTGAAACCTCGGAAATACTATTCCTTTGGTTACAGAGTTGAAATAAATGACTGGCCATTACTACTTGGCTGAAATGTTATGGAAATTGAAGCCTACTCTACAGCCATATATTTGCAGCGGCGCTTCTGAGTCTAAAGAGCTTCTTATAAATAAGACAAGGGCCCAGGTTTATTTTGGGAAGTCACAAGTGCGTTGTTACCAGGCTCAGGGAGAAATGGGGGTAAGTTTTCTTTAAAGCATTGGCAACGTTTCTCCTCTTGTGACTTAGGCTTTACAGCCCCGAAAACTAATGGTGGGGATAAATTCAAAGCTGTAGTTTCATAAGTATCGATACTTGGCTGTAGAACAGAGCATAAATAGTGAAGAGGAGGATTTCAGGCTAACCCATTGCTCTGGACCCAAGGTACAAATGAAGGCAGGGAAGATTTAGGCTGAGGATCTGGAACACTCTTTTCTGTGGTGTTGACGTTTTTATATGATCTCTGAGGAATGTGGGGGGTGGTAAAATCCCTGTGGCTTGACTGGAAAAAGCAGTAGGTAATAAACTGCAGAGGGTATGACCTGTGCGCTTGGAAGGAGAATGGACACCCAGGACAGATTTATTTTCTATCGGTCAAGGTGCGGTGAGGGTGCTGTTAGTGTTGGCATTGGTGTTGGCGTGTGTACTGCAGAGGATGCATTGTAGTTTGGGCTCAGTGGTGGGGAAGCTTGTGAGTGAAGCATGCGGAGCTGATCGCAGACTTGTTCTGTGCTTTCCTGAACCCTGTCTGATGTCCAGTCACAAAAGTCATTTAGGACTCTACACTGTAGTGACTGACAACAAAGGGCTGTACGTTGTTCTCCCATCTAGAGACTTGGTCCCGTGGGTCAGCAGCTCCTGAATGGTGATCCAGTTGTCCAAGACTTTCCTACTCCTCTTCTTCATCAGCTTCTTCTGACTCAGTTCAATAATCCCTGGATCTTTTCTGCACACGGTCCCTGCTCTGTCTTCTGTCAGCTGATCCATGCGGCTCTGCATCATGAATTCTTTTCTCTGCTTCTGCTCTTTGGACAGGAGCAGGTGTTGCCTCCTTTGAGCCTTGTTCCAGTACTTCCCAGTCTTCAGCTCGCTCAGGGCATCGTCATCGGTGGTCATCCCACTGCGTTCCTCTGTGATCCTCAGGGCTCTGTCCTTCAGCAGTTGACTCTTGTGCTGTTTCTTTAACAGTGGCTTGCTCCTTTCATTTGGCAGCCCCTGCATGCATCCAGCATCTCCTGGGTTGCTCTCTGTGCCTTTGTTGCATTGCCCTGGAAGTGCTGATGACCTAGGTTGGTTGCTTAGGCACTCTACAGCTACCTTTTCCTGCACGAGGTTCATGTAGCTAACG
>NW_017729019.1:7474644-7476581 GCF_001723915.1 Gavialis gangeticus | reverse complement strand
TCTTGTGCTGTTTCTTTAACAGTGGCTTGCTCCTTTCATTTGGCAGCCTCTGCATGCATCCAGCATCTCCTGGGTTGCTCTCTGTGCCTTTGTTGCATTGCCCTGGAAGTGCTGATGACCTAGGTTGGTTGCTTAGGCACTCTACAGCTACCTTTTCCTGCACGAGGTTCATGTAGCTAACGTAACGGCGAGCACGATGTGGAATTGCAAGTGTTTCGGGGCCACTAGCAAAGCTTGTTGGTGGAAGGGATGTGGATTCTGTTTCCGTCTGTCTTTGGGCTGATTCCCTTGCGTCTCCGTTCACAGAGTCTCTTGGGCAGAGTTCGGCTCTGTGGTTCACCTCTTCCTTTGTGTTCACGGTGCTGTCTCCAGGCAGCGGGAGGCATTCTGGAGAAGATGGGCTCAAGGGGCATTTGACGAGCCATTGTTCATGCTGTCTGCATTGCTCGGAGCTCTCCTCTTGGACTTCTGAAGCTCTTTGGTCTCTATGGAGAGCCTTATAAAACTGATATTGGTTGCACTTTCTTTCCAAGATTTCTTGAAACTTCCTGAACTCCTCTGGGTTTACGCCACAGAAACTGGAATCGCTTAACTCCTCGTTGGATAAGAAATCTGCTGTAGCTGGTCTGCTTCTTTCAATCGTGTCAACAGCAAAATGGTTGGGGCCGGACCCCTTTGGGGCAGCGGGGTCTTCCGCTTCCACCCTGGGTCCCGAATGCTCGTCCAGCTGGATGCTGCTGTCAGTGTAACAGACTCCGCTGTCGCAGTCCTGGTGGAGCAGAAGTGTCCGCTCATTTTGTTTCTGGCTTTCCTCCCCTTCGCTTTCTGTCTGCAAATGAGCGCACAAATAGGTTTTAATTGTACTCGATGCAATTTTCTTTTATGGTCGAGCATGAGTCCCTCAGCCATCTATCAAATGTGGAAAACACAGCACTCAATAATTACTGCAGATGAATTGCAATGCATTGTGCACTTCACAGGAGATGGAAGGTTTCCTCATCTAATGGATTGCATCAAGGAGAGTTAATGGTGTGAGTAGGGAGAGACAGGATCAAGGGAGTCTCCAGGCTAATTATACATTTATTTGCTTCCTCGCATGTTTCCATAGACTCTCTCCCTTGTTTCTGTTTTAATTTTTCCTCTAATTAAGCAGAATTTTGTTGAACACTGGGGAGATGGTCAGAAGTACTTTCTTTTAAAATGCCATTTACTTTGGATGCTCCTGTTTCCATGAGGAATTGCATTGCATTGCAACGTAGAGCTGTTCAGATCCCAGCCTTCCACCCGGCTCTGCCCACGTACTTTGCTGCAACGCTCTTTCAGATCTGGCTCTGCACCGACTGCACAGAGGCGCATTCTGGCTTGAGCTAAGGCGAATGGGGCAGTCGGATTTCCTTTGTACCAAAAGCCAGGGGTGAGCTGAGCCCCCACTAATGCCTGATGCACCCCTCCCTCCCCGTCTGCTCTCCCCACACGTGCTATAGGCAAGTGCTTACCCAGCTCAGACAGACGCTGTCGTGATCTTCTGGGATGGTGTAACAGCTGCTGAAACTCGGCTCCTTTTGGTGAATAAGGGCTAGTGCCTGAACAAGGCAAATAATGTCACAGTGTTAAACCTGGGGAAGCAGAATCGGCTCCGTACAAGGCTGAGATTACTGGGAAATATTTTCAGAGCCTGGTGGCTGTTGCACGCTTCTTTCCCAAATCAAATTCGACTTAGCCTGGCACCTGTGAGCCCCAGTCGTGGACCCAGCCCCCCCTTATGCTCTCCATCCTCCCTGCACCAAGGTATATGCCAGATGGGAACGAGCTCTACCTCATAATCCGGCTCTTCTTTCTCCACGTGACGGGAGGCGGGTAGCAGGCAGTCGGATTCGCTGCCATCATTGCAGTCCTGGTGCAGCAAGTAACTGCGATAGGAGCTGCGGGGGGGGGGG
>NW_017729019.1:7473089-7474468 GCF_001723915.1 Gavialis gangeticus | reverse complement strand
GGGGGGGGGGGGACAAAAGACAAAGATACCAACCCGCTGGGAGAATGTGCGTGGTCCATAAATCTCTTTGAATGGTTGCACTGAGGGAGCATTAGGTCTTGCTCTTAGGTGTGCCTAGCTCTAGCCCGAAATGAAAGGGCAGCTAATGCAGTGGCTGAAGCCAACGTTGGTGAAGATGCCAATTAGGTACTGGCGCAAGCGGTTTATACAGGGAGTCTGCACCGTCAATACCTGTGATTTGCACCTCACAGCGTGTAGGCTGTGGGCAAATCGGCACCGGCTTTATTAAGCATAGTAGGATGCGCATGAGAAAATAGTGGTTGCTGGGTTATTGATAAATGCGGGGCTAAACAGTGTGGGAGCATCCCTTTTGTCACGTGCTGTTTGCAGGTCTGTAATCGTAGGCTAGGGCAGCTGTGGACCCGGCTAATCTCACAGCCCAGCCAGGACAGCAGCAATGCCAGAGTTCACAAAACCTGCGTGGGCCTGGGCATCCTGCAGCAGGTTATATTTACATATAAAAGTCTTTGGGCCTGTTCCCACAATGAGCATGTCTAGCTCCTTGTGGCATTTTGGAAGCGAACCCGGCAAACGGTGCCTACCTGTCCAGGTAGAAATTGAAGCACGAGGGGACGCAGCGCTCCCTGTTTGGGCATGGCTTATCCCACCAGCTGGCCTCAGTCTGGGTCGCAGCATCAGATGTTTGGGGCGGTTTCTCTCTCCGCACTTCCAGCGTGACCTGTTCCTCGGCACTCTGAAGTATTTCCAGTGCTTCCCGCAGGCTGACGGTGGAGATATCCTGTCCATTGACCTGGGGGAAGGGTGGAGAGTTAGAGAATGAAAGATTACGTTTTTCCCTCCCACCCAAACCTCTGCGAAGAAAACCCGCACCCAGTTAACTTGTCTCCCCCGCTATTACTGTTTGCTGGCTCCTGTTACTGCTATGAGAGCCATCAAAGTATGTCCCTTGCTAGGGGCCCAGAAACCTATTACGCCCCAAGAAAAAGTTGCACTGCAGAGATGCTGAATGCAGCGGATCCTGAAATGCTTCTGAGATCACCATGGAATTGTCATGACGGTAGAATAAGGCCTTGCTCGTTTATAGTCTTCCACTCGTTAACTGAAATTGGTGTGGGCATTCTCATTTCCGTTTGCTTGGCTTCTTTCCATGCACATGTTCCTCACGGGCTCATGTGGCAGAGCAGTTTTTTAAGCAGAGTTAAGCAGCCTTTTGCTTCTTGTTTAAGATCACAACTTGAGCAAAGGAGCACAGCTGTATGTGTGCACAAGCCCTTAGATTCTTATTCCTCACCTCTGCTTGAGGTCCCCAGCAAGGGACTGTGCCCCATCCCCAGCCTCTAAGGAACAGCAGCCTCAAC
>NW_017729019.1:7464549-7468089 GCF_001723915.1 Gavialis gangeticus | reverse complement strand
AGTTAACTTGTCTCCCCCGCTATTACTGTTTGCTGGCTCCTGTTACTGCTATGAGAGCCATCAAAGTATGTCCCTTGCTAGGGGCCCAGAAACCTATTACGCCCCAAGAAAAAGTTGCACTGCAGAGATGCTGAATGCAGCGGATCCTGAAATGCTTCTGAGATCACCATGGAATTGTCATGACGGTAGAATAAGGCCTTGCTCGTTTATAGTCTTCCACTCGTTAACTGAAATTGGTGTGGGCATTCTCATTTCCGTTTGCTTGGCTTCTTTCCATGCACATGTTCCTCACGGGCTCATGTGGCAGAGCAGTTTTTTAAGCAGAGTTAAGCAGCCTTTTGCTTCTTGTTTAAGATCACAACTTGAGCAAAGGAGCACAGCTGTATGTGTGCACAAGCCCTTAGATTCTTATTCCTCACCTCTGCTTGAGGTCCCCAGCAAGGGACTGTGCCCCATCCCCAGCCTCAAAGGAACAGCAGCCTCAACAGGGATGTGTGCTTACTCAGGCTTTGGACTCATAGGGAGTTTGCCTGATTGCATTTATCTAATCCAGTGCTCTGCTGTGAACTGGCTTCTTTGATGCAGCGTGGCCCAAGGATGTAAGAGGCATCCACCCCCAACCTCCCCACCCCCCCTGCTTTTTGCAACAAGAAAGCAAATCTATAATGGGAACTGATAGAAAGGAGCTTTGTAATTCAGGTGCCCTCTTTTAGAGGCTCCAGGGCAGCAGGCTAGTGCCAGCAGTGCCTCTGCATGTTCTTGAGTTTTCATAACCCAACAGGGAGTCAGGAAGAGTCCTGCTGTGGTCACATTTGAGACAGGCTGCAGAATTCCCCACTGTGCTCAAGGACTCTCCAAATAGCAGAGACAGATGCGTGCTCTGGTAGGAAGCAAACAGTTAAGCTAGCAAAGAATGGCTGCCCATCTGGATGGGTCTCCCCGCACTTTGTAATGTAAACGCAGAGCTTATATGCTGTGGTGATGGGAGCTTTAGAAATGCAGAGAGGTTGCACCTAGGGGACCTGGCCAAGCCATTGTACCATTCTCAAATGGAGGAGATTGGGGTGGAGAGAGGCACTTTGCCTTTCTATAGCAATTAGGGGCTGCAACTGCTGTGGAAAGTTGGAGTTACCCCTATTTCAATGCTAGGGAAACTGATGCCAAGGCCACTACTTTCCAAAAGGCCCCCGTAACCGAGACTTAGTGCTGACGCACCGTGATTCTGACTCGTGGTGGAGTGTAGCGGGGGGACAGGTTCACCTCGACCAGCCAGTGTTTAAAGCAGTGCTTGGGCTTTCTACACTCTGCCCTCCAAAACCTGCCACTCAGAATATGTGGGTCAGCAGACTTGCTGAGAAAGGGTAGGACTTGGGTGGTGCAGGGGGACATCTTTTGGAAGACGGGCTCTTCAAGGAGGTCAATAGCAGGGGTTAAAATTTTGGAGGATGCTTGCTCCACCCCTGCCTTTGCTCATCCCCGTTTTGCTAGTGTCCTGGTGGCAGTTAATGTCCATTCCTCTGAGTAAGCCACCCCAGGTCCAACCGGTTGTAGTACAAGAAAAAATGCCTTTTTCTTTCTGCTTGTAACCTACAGCAGGGCACCTCTGTTCCTCCTCCACCCAGCCCTGGCTGTCTCTGATTTCACATGCAGGGGCAGAGCTGTGACAGTGGCTCAAATTGGATGGAGTTAATTGCTGCTTATGCAAGCTCATGCAGCTATGTCTCTGACAGTGTTAGGCTATAAGGTGCAAATCTACTCTGCCTTGTGCCTGACTTCAGATAAACCCGGCTATCTATCTCAGCCTGAACCCAGCTCTGTTATGTGGACTCTGCAGGAGGCTCTTTGCCGTTGCTACCGAAGGCCCTGATCATTAGGAAATGATTAGCTTGCCCTTTTCCAAATTAGCCATGTTGCATGTGGGAAGAAGTTCAATTTGCTAATGACATTACTGCAGACACGAGGTCTTTACAGAGCTGGGGAACAGAGGCAGCTGTTGCAATCACTGGTGCCTGTTGAAGCTCATTTGAATTGAAAAGTTGGATTGCCTTAACTTTGGGCACATGGATGAGGGCAAAGAGGTGTGGCTCAATACAGTCTGTCTCCTGAACACAGAGCTTTCTCAGGTCAGCATGGACCCCTCTCTGCTGGACCTTATGGTATTTCATTCATCTAAATCAAAGAACAGATGACATCAAATTTGTGGCCATTTGCATTTTATAGTTGTCTGTATCCTGCATGGGATAACTGCTCAGAGCTTCCCCAGGCACAATTCTGATTTTTCTGATCCTAAAAGCAGAAGGCTCTCCATTATAGGGTGCGTGACACACTCATGAACAATTAGGGTCCCCCTGGTAGAGGGCACTGATGTGTGCTCACACATGCACAGCAGCTCACAGCCCCACTTTTGTGGGCCCTTATTTATGTTCTGTGCAACGAACGGCGTATTTTGCACTATTACTTGGCTTGTGTCCGCTCCCTTGAAAAGCAAAATCCAGCCAGTATGAACTATCAGATCAGGGAAAAAAATGTCCTGGGTGTGCTTGGGACTGTTGAGTAGAGCAACTGGCCTTTTCACTTGCTTCTGCAGCTGCAGAAAGACACGGAGCTTACAAAGGACTGCAATGTGCGTGTCCTTTTCTCTTCAAAGCACCTAACTTTTTTTTCTTTTTCTACAAGCACAATATCTGCCCCCCTCCCCCCAAACCCCATTCCCTTTGGTGTTTCCTCTGCCCTGATCCTTATTCTGAATAAAAGAGGTGGCTGAAGTTGTACAGAGCTAGCAATTTGGCACTTTCCTTTAAGGCCAGTAGAACACGTTTGCTGTTATGTGCCGCTTTGTGCCATCCATACATGTTAAAGCCTTTTACAAAATGTAGATGCATCTGATCCTGTGAGCAGTAGCCCTACCAAGAGATAATTAGGTGGGCATCGTGAGTTCGTGGACAGCCTGGGGGGACTGACTGTAAGTCTCTAACCTATAGAGCTTCCATGGGTTTCAGGGAGCTGGGAAAAAAGTGTGGAATATGCTCTTCGCTGCTTAGAAGTCCATGTGAATCCGTAGAAGGTTAGTTGCCTAAGGTACCCCGGTCCTCTAGTGAATAAGCTCAGAACTGCTCAACTCTGGGCCAAAATGTGCTCTTTTGCTAATGCCCATTATTCTGCTGTCTAGTTGGTAGGAGTTTGTGCTTTTGGAGGCTACACGTTCTCTCTCAGGGACAGCAGAAGAAGATAAGGTTGACCAGATGAGCGAGACGTGGAAGCAGGGAAGTCAGTGGGGACAACAGCATCTTATGTACACTAGAATTTCTTTTTGAGAGATGGGATGCGCAGGGTGAGACTATCGGACAAGCAGGATGCCCAGTTATTGGATCTGGGCTGACAGGAACCTGGGGTAGAGCCTACACAGCAAGACTACATGGGGCTGCTAATAATTGCAGTATTTGCCAATGCTTTCCTTTTCACTTTTCCCAGGAAATATGAAGCAGCTTGCTGAGTTTTTTTTTTTTTTTTTTTTTTTTTGGAAAATTTTTTTTTTTAATT
>NW_017729019.1:7451211-7464423 GCF_001723915.1 Gavialis gangeticus | reverse complement strand
TGTTTTTTTTTTTTTTTTTTTTTTTTTTTTTTAATGGAAACTTTGATGTATTAATTGGCTTTTCCATATTATTATTTCTACTCTGTGCCTATCTTGGGAATATCAGTTTATAGTTTATAATTGGGGAAAGGCTTGCACAGAAAGCACCATAAGTGCTAGGTATGATCAGGTTATTTATCTAGCTGGTCTTAAACATTGTAAGATGGCATCATGAATTTAGCGCTGTAGCCTGTATTCTCAGCAGGAGAATTTTTGTTCATTCTGTATTAAAATATTCAGATTTTCGAAAGAGCACAGCTTGCATATAGGCCCCAACACAAATGGGCAGATGTTCAAATGCCAGAGCGCTGAGTTCTTTTGACAACCAAAGGCAGACAAGTTTCTTTGGGTAAATCCGCTATCTTTTATTACACCAACTAAAATCTTTGTTGGTTCCTTCAGTGATCCGGTACCTTTAACAACCGAAGGTACTGGATCACTTGAAACCTGGCCCCAAGCTGTCTTGAATTGCTAACTTAGCATAACAACAAAACCCACAAATGGGTGTAATGTGATGTTTCTAGGATGTCACCCACATCATGTTTCTAGGACGTCATTCCACCACAATTCTGCAAAATGCAAGCATTGCTATGCAATATGCACCCTGGTGCCGACACAGATAGCCTTTCATCATTGTAGCGTAAGAGTGAAACGACATGGCCATGAACAGTTCATAAATTGGCTGGAAACAAATACCCACTGATATCGAGCTTGTGGCACGTTATAATTTATCCAGTTCCTGAATTCTTTCCACACACGGAAGGTGAGATTGACCCTCCTCCCTTTCGATAGGCCTTGATCTCCCAATAACGAGCTTTTTTCCTTTTCTTCTGCTAATTGAGCGTCTGCCACCCTTGAGAATTTCTCCCAGCCCCTCCCCTCTGCTGTGTTTCACTATGCCTGCCTGGCTTCCTGGGATCAGACCTGATGAAAGACATCTTGCATTTGGAAGCTTGTCTAACTCTATCCCCATAGTTGGTTCACTACAAGAAGACTCCCTAAGAAGTTCTTGCTTGTGATTATGGACACCAGTGGCTCATCACTTTTCTACCTGCCATCTCTTTCAACCTAAGTGGTGGAAACCGACTTGGCTGAGCTAAGAGGAAGGCGTCCCTAGTGCAGGTAGCAGTCTGTACTCTCTGTTGCACATCTTGGCTGTAACACTTTACTCGCGTAGAAGCAGAAGACAGTTTACTCATACCTTAATTTGGTCCCAGCACGAGAAGAGAAAAATCATGTCCAATCACTCCCTTTTTTCCCAGGCTTTCTTTTCAGACGCTGGAGAACGTAGCTGTTGGTGTTTCAGGCCCAATTCAGATTCTCTTGCTCTGCCTCTGTCCCAAACTTATGAGCTCACTCAAATGAGCAACTGTCTTCCTCTTTCTCTGCGTCCCTTGCATTTAAAAAGGCTGCACATGTTTATGTTTCCAGTGTGAGAGGGGCCTTTCCTTACTGCCCTTTGGCCAATCCCAGGGCTAGTCTGTTTAAGCCTGTTTGCTCATTGTGGAGACTGGCGGCCTCTACTTAATGCTTTTTCAATGTGGGGTTTATTTTGCTCCCTGCATCCAGCTGTGTGCATGTGGGCGGGGGGGGGACGGGACGGGACACCAGGAGATGGTCAGTTTATCCCCTTTACATGCCCATTTGAACAAAGTGAATCAACAGTTGTGTAGGAAGTGATTAACTAAATCTCTATGCTAATATCCAGACTCTGCCACCCAGTCTTTAGGGATCTAAAAAGCAATGTCCATTGTAGTGGCCACAGCAAACTTTACCGGATTAGAAGGAAAAAAAACAGTAGCCAACCAGATTAACATCTGGAAACAGGAAATCCTCTAAATTGTCCTCAAAGAATTCAATAGTTGGATTTTTTTTTTTTTTTCCCAGGCAGAATACGAACCATGGCTACATATATTGCATGGCTATGAAGAAACCACCGCTTGATGATTGACCTCCGTTGGCCAAGTACTGAAGGTGTTTGCTTGAGCCACCTGCTTTCTCATATTGGAGTGACTATAGTATTACATTTCGATTATTGCCTTCAGAAGGAAGTGCTGAACCTGCTAAAAAAAAAAAAAAAAAAAAAAAAAACAACAACAAAAAACAAAACTTGACCTTTGCACTGAAAAATTCTGCAGTTTCACAAGAGTTTGGCTAACCATTTTTACCACAGGATTTTCCATCACTGGTCATGCACTGTGCCAGGACCATACGTACAGAAATGTCACAACAAAGGCTGCCTTTCTGGTATTTTACCCCAAAATCTCCCTAGAGAGAGCTTGTTTTAAATTACGCACGTAATCCCAGGTGCTTGCTTCAGTTAGGTCTAGAAACACCGGAATATTTTTGCATGTTTGTGGTGCTCTCCATGGTCTGACAGTTGAAATCTGGTGTACATTAGTGGTAGCTCACAAATTGTATTCGAAGTGGGCATTGCCATTCCTGTTTTGTGGACAGAGGAAGTGACTTGCACAGGGTCACAGAGGGTACTACGTCTGTGGCAGAAGTAGTAGAGACTCAGGATTTGTAGGATTTCTGGTTTACAGTCTTGTGTGTTAACTACCAAGCAGCGTTTCTTCTTCAGTCAGCTTTGAACTCTTTCAGAGGTTTGCTCATCATTAGTAGAAGAGCAGCTTGTCTGGAGACGAAGCTCTGGACATTAGAACTGGAATTTTTTCTCCTTTAGCTAATGCAGAATTGCTGCCTTCCCTAAACTGTCTCTGGTGCTATGTCCAGGGTCTGCTATCCATCCAGCTGGACTTCCCCAGAGGCTTATGGAGCCTGTTAAAGCTGAGCTGAGTTTGCAGTGAGCTGGGTAAAGTCACGAACTCTGGCAACTGAGTAAAATTTGGCAGGTTTCTTTAAGCTTTGGACTTCATCCTCTAGTTATCAGCAGGGATCCTGGTTTTCTCTGATTTAAAAATTTTTTTTTTAAAATCTCCACTTTTATAGTGAAACACTACTAATATATAGTATTTTATTTGTTTGTTTGTTTATAGGTATGTATACATACATACATACATACATACATAATAAGCAAGAATTTCTTATATATAAATAAAATAAATTCTCACTTTGTGTGTGTGTATGTGTGTATAAACTATATATTAGTGGTGTTTCATTTTAAGCATGGATTTGGGGTTACTTTTTTTTAACTGGAAAATGGGGATTTTTTAAAAATCAGAAAACCAGGATCCCTGCTTATCAGAGAGGATAAATGCTGTCTGCTGAAGCTGAATTCCCTTTTAGATCAGAAACTGAGTTACCACTGGTATTGTTTCCTGAGCAGGCAGAACTACAGCCTCAGCCCATGGAAATGGAGCTTCTGATTCTTGGCTGTCTCCTGCTGGTTCTCTTAATGATGCCTCCTTCACCTTTACAAAACCCTTTATAGTGTAAAATACAGTTTACATCAGCCTGGTTAATGGGCCTTGCCAGTTAATAGCCAAGCCCTGGGGTCACCACAAACAGGACTGCAGGACACAATAGGAGGAGGGGGCAGTCTCTTCAAAATGAGCCGGAGCTCTCCTCTGCATGCCTTCTTGGGAGGTCATTTCTGAGGTCTTTGCTTTGCAAGCAGCATCTGGGGCTGCCAGTGTAGCACATAGGGGCCAGGATTGTGAGAGAGGGGATTGTAAGAACAGTTTGGCGACCAAATGTACCTTTTGGCTTAACCTATTTTTAATTGTAGCTGCCGTGGGTGGAGGGAGCAGCCGCTGTCGTTGTATTTCACCTACAGGCGTGGATCAGTGAGCCAGCTCATAGATGCCCTTTCTCTGCCTCTCCCGTTGGAAGTACCAGCTGGAATGAGGACAGCAGCCCTCAGCTTGCTGGAGTGCTGGTACATGTTGCTTTAACAAGTGCACACAGCTAGGCTGAAGTTGGCCAGGAGCACTGGCATCATGACAAACTGTATCTCCCATTCCCAAATGCTCTGGCATCCCTTATCCTGCATCACATTTATTGCATATTGTCCGGTGCTATCTACTTTTATTAGGAGCTACGTGCAGCCAGGCACATAAACTGCCCAATGCACTTGCACTTCCATAGGCATTTTAAAGATTAGCAAATAAAGTGCGACCTGACCTCACGGTGTTTAAAGAGTCTTCAGACAACACGGGTATCTGGAAGGTTGTGGCTCCATATTGTCCTGCCTGTTGTCCCTCCCCGTGTTGTTTTTCGTGGGTCTCTCCAACTCCTGCTTTGCATTTCACTGTGTCCTTTTGCTCCTGCCATTTTGAGCTTCTGATTTCCTCCGTTTTGTTAAACTGTCTTTGTTGGGGAAATCATATTACTATAAGTATCGTAATCTCTCAGCACCACAGCTTTTTTAGTGTATTTATTCTCACAGCAGCCCTGTGAGGTAGGGGAGTGCTGTTATCTTCATTTTATTGATGATGGAAGGAAGGGGCTAAATGAATGGCTTAAGATCCCACAAGGAAACGGAGACAGAGCAGGGCTCTGGATGATGCCCTAACTACTGGATCATCCATCCTGTCCATGGGGGGAAACTTTGATTGTGGGTGTTGTGAGTTTGTTACAGATAGAAAAAGAATACGTGCAACCCACTTTTTTTCTGCCATTACTCCAGAGGGAATGGAGGCCTTACCATAAATACCTGAAAAAATCCTAGTGTGACTCCTGACAGACAGCAGAGCTCTGAAAATGTTGCTGTCTGAGATGAGAGACAAGTTATCAGTCCTGGCTGGCAGCGGCCGCTCCACAGAATGATGAGTTTGGAGTTTACCTACTCAGATCAATGAATGAAATATAGAAGCTTTAAGTTAGCCAGGTAATCACTCAATGCGCAGAGGTGATAGAGAGCAGCAAGCAAGCAAGGCACAGAGAGGTTGGCATACGTTACCCGCCTGTCAGTGCCTCTGCAACAGAAAAAGCACTTATTTTGCCTGCCTGTTTGAGAGACAGCAGAGAGAAAAGAAATCTTACCGCTGTTGTCCAGACCCCCTGAAGGGGGATCATCTAGCAGCTGGGGCATGCAGCTGGGGTCTCAAAAGAAGTTCTGGGGAGGTGATTTGGATGAAATGACAGTCTCATCAGCGCCCAGTTCTGGACTCATTTGCTCAGAGCAGCATTAACTTGCTGTCAGTTTTCTGTCGCCGTTTGTGCTGGAGAAGCACTTTGGTTCCCTCACTTGTTTTAGGCTTTTGCAGCGTCTGACAAGCGGCCTTGGGAAAGGACCATTTTCATGCAGAAGGATGCTCTGATAACTGTGCTATTGAGGCAGTTTTAGCTGGTGAACAGAAGATGGAAGCAGATTTCCTCTGAAGTTATTCTTCTTTTCAGGGTGGAAAGCAGGGTAGCATATGCCTGTAGGATTGTAAAGCATTTTGAGATCAGTCAGGATGAAGGGAAGCTGCATGTGTGAAGGCCAGAATGGTCCATTATGACCTTTGAATTTGATCTGCATAACACAAGCCAGATAATTTCAACCAGCAATTCCTGCAGTGGGAGGAATGTAGTTTCCTGTTATGTAAGTGGACTCTTGAGAGCTCAGGAACTCGTGGCTGTACTAGAGAATTTCTGTGTTGAAAGGCATCCAGATATTGATTTAATTTTTCCAAGTGATGATGAATGTACTGCTTCCCTCAGCAGCTTGATCTGGAAGTCCATTACCTTCCCTGCTATTAATTGTATATTATTTCCAATTTGAATTTTCTAACTGCAGCTTCCGGCAATGGGAATGCTAGTGGAATACGCAACGAGATGCCTCCAACCAGACCCTCAAACCCCGCCAGCCCTTGCCCCCAGGGCAACGAACATACTTCTGAACAGTCCCTCTTCACTCCTCACCTCTGCTTTGGAATAGGATTAGGATTCCTTTGCCCTAATTGAATTTCCTTTTGGTGAGGGGGAGCACAGCTACTCTGTTTGTGTTAGCCTTTGTAATTGGCAGCTGCAGAAAGAGCGTGGTGGGGCTGTCCTAGCAAACTTATTTTGCAAATCCCGGAGTAGACTTGGACCCCATAGAGATAATGACACCCTTGTCCTTTTCCACTCCATTATAGAGGCAAATGGGATAAGCAGAAACCTTAAGGAATGCCCAACCTCCAATGTAGGGGTGGGCAGTTATTTCGGGGGGAGGGCCACGTACCGACTTTTGGCAAGCCCTCGAGGGCCAGGGGCGGATAAATATAAATTTCCTACATTTTTTAGGGGCCCCGCGGGCCTGATAGTATGGCTTGGCAGGCTGCATCTGGCCCGTGGGCCGCCCTAGCAGGTTGTTGCTTGCAACCATGCTGGTCTTGGGACGTAACCCCTAGCACGGTTGTTGATCTGAATTAGGTGCCAGAGGGGTAAATGCATGATTGAGACAGGAGACTGTTGAACCCCTGTAAGGCAGAGGGGCCAGCACAGCTCGGTGAGTGCCATTTCATCTTCATTTGTATACAGTTTTCAAGGAAACAGTGCCTCATGGGATAGCACATCAGGGACTCATTAGCGCACACAGCCTGAAACATCCATTCGCTCCGCTATGGGTGATAGCGGTGTGCAGGAGTGAATGGCCGAGCACTGGTGGGCTCCTGTCTACAGCAAGGGAAGGTCGGGTGAGTTGCTGGCTGCCGTGGGGTTCACGTTTGTCCCTTGCTAGAGAGCAGAAGGGCGCGTTGGCCATGCTTTGTTCCTCCAAAAAGCTGCCAGGCACGTTGTGCTGTGTGTTTTTCTCGTGATCACTCCCCTTGGTGGCAGCCTGTGTTGAAACAAAACAAATGTCTTTTTCTGGGCAGTGGACGAGCCAGAGGATACTCACTTTCCCTTCCACGGAGAAACAAAAATAATCAGTAGGCTAGTAAAAATGCCTCCCTGGAGAGCAATAGGCTCGCCAAACAACAGCTGAGGCTGTGTAAATGATGATGGATTCGAGCTACATGGAGCTTTCCTGTCTCCCCAGCACAGCGGGTGGCCTGCTGCTTTATCATGGAGTTATTTGTGTCCGTTTCCTTCCAGGGTTGGGGTGTAGGGGCAAGTGACATTAAAGCTGTCAAGATCACCCCGTCTCCCCAGGACTGGATTAGAGAGTCGGTTAACACCATGACTAATCCTGCAGCTGGTGCCTACCCAAGCTCTAGAGGTGGCTAATTGAATTTAATAGCTATGGGTGGGCCTGAGCAGAGAAGTTTGGGTCCAGATCTGACGGTTTGGTTGGGTCCCGTTTCTATTGACTGGACCTATATAAAGCAGAGATGGCTGCGTTGAAGTCAGGGACCAGCATCCAAATTGTTCTCAGATTCTGCACTGGGGAAGGCAAGGGAGCAGGCAGGCCTCCCCTTCTGCCCAGATCTGCCTCCAGTTTGGGGCAGTTTAAAAGAGTTTGCAGAGTTGCATGCAGTATCTGGCACTTTATCGGGCCCGCGTCCCAAATGATCCCAGAGTGCTTGACAGCCGGTAGCCAGATTCAAGTCAGGTGAAAGTAGTGGTCTTGTTCACTGTGCAGATTTCTGCCCCTTTGCCAGTCCCCTAAACAAGCAGTTCTTGAATCTTGAGCTGTGTGTAAAGCTGCGCATAAATCCTGCAGACACAAGGGGTTGTCTAAAGTCTCTGAAGGTCTTTATTTATGAACTGCGTGCTGCTGTCGGCAATAAATAACTTTAATTACAGTAAATACAGTAAGTTTACAAGGTTTCCTTTTTGTTTTCTTAAAAAAATAGTGTACAACAAATTATCAAGAAGAAAACTGCCCCCGTCCCTGTCCATTGAAATCAGATTAAAATACTCACAGCAGAGGGTTTGTACAGATGAAGGGGTAGCATTGCAGGTTTTGTGCAGAGGAGATTTGGGCTCTTGAGTGATTTGTTGAGAGCGATGCCTGTGTCATCCAAGTGATTCTTTGGGCCAACCTCCCTCCAATACAAGAGCCCAGAAGGTTTGTTTCTGCTCTTTTGGAAATGGGAGGTTCTCTGGCTTTCCGCCCAAGCAGTTGACTGCAGAATTTAACCCAGTGGATATAACAAAAAACACAATATTTGTCGGTGAAAATCCGATAGCATCAGCTGGAAGATGATAGCATATTAAATATCAACACATCGCAGCTGTGCAGTTTTTTGTGGTACTCCACACCTGTCCCTTAAGCCTCGTCATACCTGAGCGAGGCAAGTATGGTTACTGATGAGTGAGTCAGGCCCAGCAAATGCAAGAAACTGTCCTCAGGGAGCCAGAAGCAGTGCTGGGAACGGTACCCTGGGAAGTCCTGCTTCCAAGTCCCGTAACCTAATCCTTAAACCACACAGCCGTGCCAATTAGGCAGAAAGGATTCCTAATGAGGCAGGAAGTTGGTTTCTAGCGTAATGCAAAAGTGCAGGTCTAAGCCATTCATTCACCCTGGTTTGAAGCCCAAGTTTTCTCCCCCGGCTTTGAGCACCTTTCCCTTTAACTCCACCTTGACAGAGCAGTAGGCAGATTTTTTTTCCTTTGTCACAGACCCTCTCCCCTTTGGGTGGCTTTGGCCCAACTACGGGGGCAATATTGCAGAGTTTGTATCGGGGTGTGTGTGAATCATGTGTTCCCTAAAATCCCGGTTAACTAACGCATGGTAAAATCCCAGCGTGGACAAAGCATAACTGGCTGCCGTGTGCTAAAGCTACATTTCTCCTGCCCACACTTGACTTTTCACCAGGCGTTACCTGACTGTCCCTGCAGCTGCTGAGCCTGAGAGTGGCCCTTTTCCCATGCCAGCATGCCAACAGGCCATTTTTCTTCCCGCACGTCCTGCTTCTGACCTTCACCCATGAGGTTTCAATGGTATGTCATTCCATTTCTCTGTGGTTCTTCACACCCTCCTGTGGCCTTTCCTGCTCTGCTGCTTCTGAGGCTCAGCACCAAACAAAAATCCTCAGGACAATCAAAACTCATATTTAGCAGAAGCTGACTGAAAAATCCATTTGCAGCAACTGTGAGGCTCTGTCTCCATCATAGTCAAAGGGGTGACTGCAGTATACTTGAGCTAGCTTTAAACCACCTAGGTTGGCAATGTAGCCTGGCAACGTGAAGCCAAGTCCTGGCTAACTGCCCTAATAGTTCCCCGGGGTCATGGGCAGTTTTGCGGCCTCTGCTGAACGCGGTACCACTGTAGGTACACCATTACAGGTGCCTGAGCTAGTTCAGATGCGTTTATACAGAGCTGCTGTTGCACCCCTTGCTTGCAGTACTGAGTCTCAGCAGTTTGTGCTTTCAGTCCATGAAATGTGCACTAATGAATGACATGTTGGTCTAATAAAAGGTATCATTTTGGAACCAAGAGTTCTAGCTTTTTGTACGTGCTGTAAAGTGGTTGTATTATCTCAGTGTTACAGAAAGGGAATCTGAGGCACAGAGTGGTGACTTTCTCCAGACTATAGATGGTGTCAAAGCCTGGATTACCACTAGGGAGCTCTTATTCAAAGTCCTGTGATCATGTGTGTGTGTGTGTGTATGTAACAGTCCTAAATACAATTAAGCTGCTACAAAAACTGCCAGGTTTTTTTAAATTTGCCTTTGAGTGACGATAATACTGAATAATTAATACAGCCTTTTTTTTTCCAAAGAACTGCACAAGCTATGAAGAAATAAAATTGAGGCCAGCTGACTTTCAAAAGGACTTGGACTTCTAAGTCATGAAGGCTCTTTTGAAACCGTTACCGACTGTAATTGAGATATTGGAATGTGTCCCGTCCATTTGCCGTGCAGAGCAACGGTTACAAAAGTCAATTTACATCAGAAACGTTCACGCGGTTTGTTACGCCTTCCGTAAAATATGTCAGCGGTTCAGTTAACCATAGGTTTGTTTGGAAAATGCATTAACCTTCATCCAGAGGAAAATGCTGCTATTTAAACCTCAGTGGTACTGTCACGTGCAGATCTTTTGTTTGTGCCTAACCATATTATTCAATCCCTCACTTTCCTAACACTGCAAGATTCACTAAAATTGTTGTAGCCACCGGTAGAGGCAGCTGGGATGCAAGTGCTTCCACAGGACTGTGCCCAGATAAGATCCTTTTAAAATAACCTGAGCTTGAATGGAACAAAGACGCTGAACTTTTAGCCTCTGAAATCTGTTGGAGTATTTAGCATAACACTCTTCATTGGTGGGTACATTTCAGGCTAAATGGAGTCCATACAAAACGGTCGTGTGCTATAGAAATACATGCTGCTCATGCTTCAGGTAGTCGGGACAAGCCATGGAGGTGCAGGCATCTCAGCTCCTTTGGTGCACGTACAAAAACAGGCCATTTCTGTCTCCCTTTAAACCAAAGCCATGGTGCACCAGTGGGCATCGGTGCCTTTCAGAGGTAGGCCTGGCTCAAGGGTTCACGGCCTGAAATCGGTGTGAAGCATCCAGCAGCGGAGCCATTTCTGTTGGCTGCAAAACCAGGACAGCCCCTGCCTGTGTTAAAAGAGTCTGTCCCAGAGATGCAACAGCCCTGTTATGCATGATGGGGATAGTGTATGCCCCAATCCGGAAAGGGGCTGAAGATGCCTAATATCCTACAGGCTTGTGACGTGAGAGAGCCAAGACCTTCTGAATCCCAATCTCAGCTCCACGCCGATTCTCTGGGCAAGCAATTTAGCATCTCTGCCCTAGACTCCTCTTCTGTAAAATAGGGTCAAGGCTTGTCGACACCAGGGCTTGCTGCAAGGATTATTTAGTTAACATTTGTGCAGTGCTTTAAAACTGCGTAGCTTGTATAAGAGGGAAGCTTTGCAGTTGTTGTTGCCATGGCTATAACCAGTTCTGCAGCATCTCCTCCAGTCTCTAAGTAGTCGGCTCAGGTGTCCAAGCATCTGTATGACTCAGCCCCAAGCTTTTTTAGCAGGTTTAGTTCCTAATTTCCCCCTTGCCTCAGCTTTACTGGGACAAAGGAGGAAGCCCCGACAAGCCACAAATGGCATGATAACACAGCCTCTGAATTATTAACAACACAATATATTTTGCAAAGGAAAGCTTCAATAAAATGTTATTTTTAAAAAAAATATTAACATAAAACATACAAAAATATAGAAATAATTTAGTTTTAAACAGCTGTCATCTATTAACGTTGTAGCAATCTGGCAGGGTAATTTCGTGTCGGGTAGATTATGGTGCAATAATACAAGCTGTGTATCTGCAGGGAGGTAGCTAAATGCTATGGACAAAACTCCTGGTGAAGCTAAATAAAATTCCTTCCGCTTGGCCTGTATCTGTTCCTTTGCCTATCCAAACAGTACGAGTCTTTTACTTACTTTCCCCAGGGGATTTATTTATAGGGGAAACCAGGAAAGTGCTCCCTGTGCCTTCTCTCTAAATGTTTAGCAATTTCCTGTTCCATGGAATGGATGTTTCCTCTCTTCCACCTCTCTCTCTTTTCCTTTTATTTGCCAAATACATTAAGGTTCATTCTTAACCTTGATTCCCAGCTTTCAGACCTTGTGTGTTGCTTCTTGCTGTAAGGATTCTACCAATGTATTTCCTTGCTATATAAAGCATGTTGTATGGGACAGATGCTATGAGATTATAATGGGATCTTGCTGGTGTATTCGGTAGGGTATAACTAATCTAGATGGCCAGGGATTTATGCACCTAAGCCCCTAAGCCTGTGCTTAGGTCCAGGGTGCAGCCGTTTTTGAAATGATTGCCCAGAGTGAACTATCCATGACCCCCATATGACACCTGGGGTGAGACTGTGTTTTTCGGACATGGCCCATAGAAGAGGGGCTGTGCAGAAACGCACCATCTCCTGGAGAGCACTGGGGATGCACTAGCACCGGGATCTCCCTGGGCACGTTTACAGATCTGTTTAGGAAAATCGGCTTACCCACTGCACTTGGCCTGCCTGCCCTGTTACCTTCCAGCTCTCATGTTTCATCCTGGCCTGGGGAAGTCTTAGCAGTAGCATCCCTTGCACTCCTGCTAGGCTGCAATTCTGACCAGACCGTACCCAGACTGGAATTTAGTGAGGTCTATTTATTGCCCCCTACCCTGCCAACAGTTGCTAAAGCCACTGACATCTTGTAAAGACCAACCAAAATCTAGCCTTTAGTGTCAGGGCACCATCTGCATAGTTTATCAATCAGCTAGGATTAAAAATTCCAACTAGCAACCTCAAGGAGGAAAGCTGAGGATCCGGCCCTTTTATTTGTGGAAGTCAACTTCATCACATCGGATGTACACTGAAAGCTCTCCTTAGGAGTTTGGCTTCTAGTTCCCATTTGTACTTTAGACACCCTCCTCCCCTCCCCTTTCCTATTTGAATATCCAAACACTCTTTCTCATGTGGACATATCCATAAAATAATCCTTATACATTGAGAGGAATGCATGTGGTTAACTTTGTCGAGGAGTCAGGATGCTAATTGTCATCGGTCTGAACAGAACTTTATCTAGCAAGCTTGTGTTTAGCAGGAAGAAGGAAGGAACTGTTCCCAATGGTTTTTTATGCTATTACTTCATCAGAGAGATGCTCACTAAAATTGATAGGTTCAGTGGGGAGCAAACTCCAAGGAGCAAGTGTAGGTGGGATCATAACAGGTTTCCTGAACCCTACTGGTTAATTTTCCATAAGGTTGGACAGGGCAAAGGTTCTGGCACCCAACACAGAAACAGTATTTCAGTCGCTTCCCTTTCCGGCACGCTGACCTGCAAATGTAACCCCAGGTTATGCCATTGTGAATAAGATTGCTTAGCTCAGCAGTAATGTCCAATAGGAAGAAAGAACAGATGGGCAAATATCCTTGAAAGAGAGCCTGGGAAATACCAAAGAGAGCTTGAAATTGTCCTGTGGTAAACTTTGGTCATTCGGTTACTTCCCCATTAAATTTATAGGTTATATGGAGCACCAAACTCTTCCCAGCCAGCCCAGTCTCTGAAGCAGCTCGATACTGCCACGCATCTGCAGGACATCTAGATACCTCCTGTAGTTGGCTGCAGGCATGCATCTCGCACGTGAGAAGCCAGACTGAGTTATTGGTTCGACTTTGATCTCACAACCAGGGGGTATGGTCAAGGGCTTGGCTAGATGGCAACCATTGATGCCAGGGAAGAGAATCTCTTCTGGGTCCAGATCTTCCCCATTACTGCATCATTGGCTTCCTTGAGTCACTAGTCCTTAAAGTATCTGGGATCAGCCACACTATCGCTCCTCTTCCTCCCCACTGTAAGACACACGTTCTCTCTTTGCTGAAGATGAGGTCTGCCAACATCTCT
>NW_017729019.1:7445535-7446211 GCF_001723915.1 Gavialis gangeticus | reverse complement strand
CAGACTGAGTTATTGGTTCGACTTTGATCTCACAACCAGGGGGTATGGTCAAGGGCTTGGCTAGATGGCAACCATTGATGCCAGGGAAGAGAATCTCTTCTGGGTCCAGATCTTCCCCATTACTGCATCATTGGCTTCCTTGAGTCACTAGTCCTTAAAGTATCTGGGATCAGCCACACTATCGCTCCTCTTCCTCCCCACTGTAAGACACACGTTCTCTCTTTGCTGAAGATGAGGTCTGCCGACATCTCTTTTATAGGCTGGATCTTTGGGACTCCAGAAAAGTATTCCCTCTCCCCTTATGCAAAGAAAACGATAGGAACAAAGCAGCAGCAACAAAAACTAACTTCTGGGATGGGGTAACACTGAACGTCGCAGCTCATGGCACAATCAGTATGCGTAGTAGTAAGGGGCTGCAAGTTGAGACCATTAAAGCATTTCACCTGTGATCCATTAGCACAACTGAAGTACTGACCTCGTCATCCTCCTTTGGAACAAGCATGGCAGATAAATCCTTCTCTCTTGCGGCCTTATCTTCTTAAGCAGCTATCCTTGGAGAGAAAAAAACCCGCCAATAATTCTCCCTTATCTTTGAACATCACAGCTGTCAGCTCAGGTTGTAACTGTGATTTATATGGAACATGCTGATCATATTGAAATCCCCCCCCCCCCCCAC
>NW_017729019.1:7436929-7440535 GCF_001723915.1 Gavialis gangeticus | reverse complement strand
TTATCTTTGAACATCACAGCTGTCAGCTCAGGTTGTAACTGTGATTTATATGGAACATGCTGATCATATTGAAATCCACCCCCCCCCCCACAGTACTGTACATATTTAAAAAAGTCAAGTTTATGAGTCTTATCATATTTTCATACATGGCTTCGTAAGGCAGAAAACCTACTGGCTACAGTATACGTGACAGCCACCACCCAAGAATTCACGCAGAGTTCTTCCTCTTTGTTTCTTTTTTCTCTCAAAAAATCTTTGATTGGTTAAAGACCCATGTCTTGTATGAAATGTTCTATTTCCTAAAAAAAAAAAAAGTGGGCTTTTTTTTTGTGTGTGTTAGTTGTTGTTGTTCCCTTAAATTGATTTTGACAAACCACGTTTCATTGCCACTGCAGTACAAACTTGTTGTAATGGCCAAATGTAGACTAGTTCCCCGCTAGTTTACGAGCAACGGTGTCCAGTAATCTTCAGTTGCGCAGGCCAGCATCAGAGCTCCAAATAGCCAATCAGGGTCAACATTACTAAGTAGTTAGTCATGATAATGACAGTGTATGGTGTTGGAGTGGCTGCAGTACTTTCCACCATCATGCTTGTGCCTGAAAGAGATTAAAAGAACAACAATGATGTTGACGAGTTTCATTGTTGTACTGGAACGGTCTGTTTTGTTTCATTTGCAAATGAACGTCAAGGATTTGGCATCTGCTGCTGCTGCGTGTCATTGTTGAGGGAGGTTCAAGTAATAGGGGAGCCAATCTGATATGTGCTATAGGCTGTCTCCAGACAGACATGCCTGAGTCAGGGCTATGGGTGAAATCACTGATGTCCATAGACTTCTGCCATTGATTTCAGCGATTCATTGGTTTCATCCTCAATGAATGCAAACTGAGCAGCAGTCCCAACAATTTTGGCTCAAGATGGCTTCAGGTTGGACCGATAGGAGAACATGATGATGGTTTACTAGCAGGTGGAGAATACAGACAGAGAGTCTGGAGAGGAATTAATTAGCGTGGTCCAGCAGGCATAGCTGAGCGCCAGAGAAGTAAAGTGCACGGGTGAGGCCAAGGCAAGTTAGAGTGCTACAACACAAAGTGCTAGGCTAGAACTGGCACTGCCCTCCCATCTGTTCAGTGGAAGAGTGGGATCAGGAGCGTGGTGCTCATTCTGCCACTTGGGCTAGAGTTGGGACAAAGACATTGACTGGGGCATAGCGCGCACATGAGCAGTGATGGGAATGACACGGGATTAGAGTCTGTGCATTAGTATACTGCCTCAGATTCACTCATTTCCAAGGGCCAGAGAGACGCATTGGGATAAATGGCTATTCAGCATAGAACTACACGCGTCTACTCCAGGAATGTGGGTAGAGATTGAAGAAGGGAAGGAAAACAGAACTGAGCAGACACACCGCTGTTCCTGAGGATGTGAACCTCTGCTGGGACTCCATCTCCTCCTGGCCCCGTTGCCCTAATCTGTACCAGGGCATGAGTGAAGTCTTCAGGCACTGGTATATCGAGTCGGTTCTTGCTAGACAGATACAGGGTAGGAATGGAGTGCGAGTCCTGCCTGTAGAGCATCTGTTGGGAGATAAGTTTGAATTTAGGGTCCTTTTGTTTTTTCTCTCCAGCATATTGCATTAGAGAAGGTCTTACTACGTTCTGCCTGTACCTTGTACCCAGTGACAGCTGACTCATCCCCCTGTGCTACTACAGGGTCCCACTTGATACTGACGCCAGAGCCAGAAAAGGTCCAGGAGATGTTGCCAGGTGGTCTCCTAGGTGCTAGAAAATATAAGATAATTAAGAAGTTTAGTGAAGCAGAGCGAATGGAGGAAGCGATATGGAGGGGTGCAGGGTACCCAAGACCAAGGGGTCTCAGCGCACCTTCTGAAACGTTCTGGGCAGCCTAGATGGTGGGCAACACCATCATGGCTGGAATAAGTAGGAAGAGCTATCTCAGCCAGTCGTTTGGGGTTTAGTATCTCTGGACCTGTAAAACGAGTGCTTTAAAAAGCTGGAAACCTTGGACCAATAGGTTCCCATTCATATAAGCACAATTTTGTCCAAGCCGATTCTAAACGCTCAAAATTGGAGAATGAACCCTTCTCTTATGCTACGGGTCCATCAGGGACAGTAAATGGGACTTCCAGGACCTTATCAATCCCAGATCAGTCATGTTCAATTACTGATCAGCTTTACCAAAACACAAATCACATTTCCATCCTTCTCTGAAGATGGGGCCTGGGATGGTCCAGAGTAGAGCTGAAGAAGTGCATCCCACAGCTCACGTGGAGCGTGGAAATAAAGGTTTTGTACCACCTTTAAGTCAGTCCTTTCCTAGCACTGGGACTATCCAAAGGGTGATCCAGTCTCCAGCACACATAAGAAGAGCTTTAGAGCAGCCCTAATTTATGTGAACTACCAGTGGCCCAGTGGGCTATTTGGGAAGCTGGTGTCAGTCGTGTACAAGAGGGCTATACCTGTTTTTTCTAGACCTAGATTGTTGCAGGGTGGGCCAGAAGGGAGACTCTCTGAAGATTTCCAAAAGTGGAGGAATCCGCTCTAGTCGCTGGATTCAGGTTATACATAGCCACAAAGCTGGGCCAGCGTACTGCAGAATCAGGCCTGATGTATGTTTTAGTATTGATGATCATGGTGAGGGAGTGACTACCCAAGGGGAATAGGACCCATGAAGCCCCACTGGCTGGGGCTCACTCACGTGGCTTTGTGGTTGTGACGTTTGTAGATGGACTGGCTGGTCCAGTTCCGGCCCGGTTGTAAGCTCTGACCGTCACGTGGTACTTTGTGTTGGAGTTCAGGCCTGTTACGTGAGCAGCTGTGACTAGACCCGCCGTCCTCACTCGGTCTGCTGCTTCCTCTTTATCACCATCTTTCCAGTACCGGATCTAAACAAGAGGTCATGGAGATTTTGGCTCATGAACTAATGAAGGAGACCTGGGTGCTGCCCGAGTCCTGCTTTCTGGGCCAGAGGAACTCGGGCATGCTGCAAGACCGATGAGAGTGGATGCTGGGGCTTGTGGCAGGGTGTCAGTGAGGGGAAAGGTCTCCATCTAGGGTAGATACCAAACTGTTTCTTCCCTGCGTAAGGCAATTTGTGGCCCATCCTTCACTCGCACTGTTTCCTTGTACATATTTTTTTAATTGCATTGTAACTGAGACATTATCCAGAGAAACTCTCGGCAGCAGGTTGTGGGCAGAGTGCCTTTTTCATGCAAGGCCTATGGGCCAAGCTCCAAGGCGCTTACTCAGTTTTAGCTCAAGCCAGCTCCTAGTGGTGTCATAGGCAGGCCCCCCTCTGCGTTTGGACCTATGTGCCTCGTTTTGGGGGTGATCAGGCATAAAAGGCATTTATACACGTGTTCCAGGCATGGGGGGTGGGGGAAGGCACTTTAATTAGAGCAGCTCCAAGAGCATCTAATTAAAGCATCTCGTGTATCAGCATCCCCACACTTCAAAATGGCATTCATCAAGCTTTAGTTAAAGTGCCCTCGCCACCATTTTAAAGTGTGGGGACACTGATGCACAAGACAGTGGAGGCTGCTGCAGCGCGGTAATTACCACGCTCCAGCGGACTCGATTAATCGAGTCT
>NW_017729019.1:7427534-7431929 GCF_001723915.1 Gavialis gangeticus | reverse complement strand
CAGCGCGGTAATTACCACGCTCCAGCGGACTCGATTAATCGAGTATCCTCCAATGCACTGAAATTACAGCACATACACGAGCAGTGAGGCTGCTCTGGTAGGTGCCCAAAGGCACTGTCTGTGGAAGGGGAGAAATGGGGAAGCCTGTTATGATGGTTTCTGTAATGGGGATGATACTACTAACCATTCTCACTAAGGCAGAGAAGATGCTGACATCCTCCGAGAGGCCCTCCCTTCCCCTCCCACACTTGGATGTGGAGGCTGCAGTGCTGATATAATTAGCCCATCACGAGTCATATCCCATCAAGCAGTCTGCTTCATGGTGTATTATGTCCGAGTGTCAGGCTCGCCCAGTCTGGGCCTTCAGTCCTCTCACCTCATAGCCAAGAAGGACTCCATTCGTGTCTCCCTGCTCAACCGGCTCCCAGGACACATCCATTTCCGAAGATGAAACAGCTTTGGCAGTGACCCTAGAAGAAGCCACTTTGGGCTCTGGCAAAAAGAAAAAAGAGCCAGGAGTAAGCTTGCTCTTTCATACCTACGGACCGTGCGGTCTCTGTCTGAAAAGGAGGAGCTCAAGACACAGGCCAGCTGTATGGCGGCGGGATAGCGATAGGATGCACCATCCGCTAAAGGCAGTGCTAGGTGAAGTGATGAACGTGGGGATTAATGGAAACAGTAGGATGGCCTGGCTTGGTTGTGGACTACACGAGCCCACAGAGAGAGAGAACGAGGTTTTTCTAGGTGCATGCGGGGGGGAACGTGTAACTGTGTTTGTATTACAAGGTGATGTATGAGGCTCTCTCGTTTGATGCTCAAACCACCATTGACTGCCCTTCTAATAAAAGGAATAATTTCCTAACAGTGATGCCGATTAGACTGGAATTAGATGCCTATTAGATTAGATTAGCAGTATCAGCTGGACCTGGACAAAGCACTACTGAATACGAGTGGCTGTTGTTACCTTCTTCTGCTGAGTACACGACAGCGGTCAGGCTCTCTGGTCCCTCCCCTTTCCGATTGTACGCTTTAATCTTCACTTCAAATGGGGTGTAGGGTCCAATGCTCTCATTGCGGTAAACATAGTGCAGAGACTCTGCATGAGGCACCCTGGCTGTCATCCATGCCTGGGTGCCTTGCTTACGGAACGACAGGATATAACCAAAGCCATCTCCATTCTGGTACTCCCTCAGCATGGGCTGCAACGTAGGTCAAGAACACATGGAGGCATTGGTCGGGGTGCTCCTCACACCTCTCGGTGCGGGCAGTAGGGTTTAAAGATGAAGAAACCAGAATTCCCTCTGTGGATGTGTGCATGCAAGTCCCATTGGACTGAACAAGGGTATAACCCAGGGGCCCTATGGTGCAGCATAACTGCAAGTGCAGCACTGCCCAGCCCTTCACTGTTACTATAAGTTTCACCACATTTCGTGTTTTTGTAAGGTCCCAGCTCCTGGCATCTTGTAGAAAATGGTCCATACTCCTTAATAGTTAACTGCTTAGTGATTTGCATCTTCATGGAACTCCATGATTTAGATTCAGTAATTTAATCCTTATATAACACCCTAGGATGAGTGTATTGGTATACCTGTTTTTTAAAGATGGGGAAAACTGAGGTAGGACAACTAAGTGCTCAAGGCCAGAGTGGACTTAGTGTCAGAGCATGTCCTTCACGGTCTTGCTTATGAGGCCTTTCCAGACACTATCCTACTATGCTTGTCTCCAGAGTTAAGGGGCTCACATCCCTCCACCTCCCAGTGAAGTTTCCATTAGGATCCAGTACACATGCAAGTTGTACTTCTGTCTACTTTGTGCACCCCATTTCCATTCCTCATTTACTCTCAGTCCTTGCCTCTACTCCCATTTCAGAGCTATGCCTGTCTTCTCTTCCCTTCTCCCACCGTTGCTCCTCATCTCGCCCTGCTTGGCATCTCCCCTTTCTCTCCTCATCTCGCTACAATCATTGTGACATCCTGTGTGAGGGCTGAAAGAGGAAGGGGACACTTGCCTTGCTATTACCCCAGTCCTCTCCCAGCAATTCAGAGCACAGCAAGGAAAACATACATCCCACCAGTCGCTGCTGCCAACTTACTGTCCAGTTGATGATGAGTTCATTGGGTGCCCCTCCTCCTCCGCTGAGCCCGGATGGTGCCACAGTAGGTGCTGTTGTATTCCCAAATAAAAGGGACAGCGCAGTTTAGTTTAAAAGCAACGCAGTGATTGCAAATAAACACAGAGCCTGGGAGCAACCAGCTTTCAGCAGCTCTAAAAGCCGTGCTGTCCCATCTGTTTCTAACCTTAAATATTTAATATGTTCAAGGCCTGAGTCTCAGAGGTTCTCAACTCAGACAGCTGGTTGTTGAATTCAGTTGGAGAGAGGGCTTCTCAGAGACTATGAAAATTGAGCCCTGAGGGGTAAAGGATGGATAAAATATTGTCTGGAATGATTTGACTGTATATAGTGTACATGTGCATGCATACACCCTCATGCACACGCACAACATCTATTTTTCCACCCAAACGCATGTAATATCTCTCTGCTCAGACACATACATTTGCTTTAGCTTTCTAGCTATACATATGAACGTGGACATCTTCCGAGCATCTCAGTTTTATACCCCAAGTTCATTTTGAGCTTTTGGTTAAGGCCGGGGCTGCTATTGACTTGATGTACGTTATAGTCTCCACAGGGAACTTCACTCTGCCTTTGGCGTGAGTTGGACTAGATGACCCAGTAGAGCTCTTTCTATTTCTGATCACTAGTACTCAAAACTAGGACTGTCTGTATTTTGCACTGTACGTGGGGCTGAACTTCACAAACGATATCAAGTATTTGTAAAGCAAGCTACGAGTCCTGTTATTCATTTATCTTTCAAATGTAAATGGGTAAGGAGAAGGAGGCCTATTCTGAGGCCATGTAGGAGTTCTCAAGGAGATGGCTACCAGCTGAGGGTGCCTGGAGGCTAGCATGGAAGCCATCCCATCCCATTTTAGTGGGTGGGGACAGGAGACTCCGTACGTCCTCTGAGTGGGCACCGACCTGCTTCTTTGGTGCGGATTTTGCTGGAGGGTCCACTGGGTTCCCCAGTTCCAAGGATGTTGCTGGCTATGACCCGGAATTCATAATCCATCCAGGGAACGAGGTTCACCACCTGCGCTGTCTCTTCATTGCCTTCAATAGTCGCAGGATCTATAACCCAATGACATGAGGATAGAACAAACGGAGCAAGTGGCAGCAAAGAGAAACAAAGAGGAAACCCCACCCTGAGCTAGCGTAAGTCGGGCAAAGTCCTGGAAGACACTTACTGGTGCGTACTTGCTTCCATTTGTTGGACAGCAGGGTGCGGGCCTGGATGATATATTTGGCGATAGGGCTGTGGTTATCGAAGCCTCGGCTCCAGCTCAGCTGAACGGTTGCTTCGGTGATGTCCCTCACCACCACGCCCCCAGGAGCACCTGGAGGTCCTAACGCAGGGAGAAAAAAGACTGTCCAATTAACAGCTCCAGAGAGAGGTTGACGAGCTTATTGTTCTGTAAGGTCTCCAAGTCATGTGTCACAATCAAGGTTCTGCCCCTTGAAGGGCCAGGAAATATTTGGGACTCAATGTAGGATCTACTACAGCATGCGGGACCTGGAAGCGAAGGCTGAAAAGTTACCTCTTACAATCAGCATGGCTGACTCTGAAGCACTGTCCACAACCGTCTGGGCTGTGCACGTGTATTTCCCAGACTGTTTCAGCAGAGTATTTAAGATGGTGAGGTCCCCGATAGCCTCTTTCTAAGCAGGGAAGAGAGAGAGAAAAACATCAGAACGGACCAAGCCAATACAGCATGCAAAATGGAGACAGAGAAGCCAAACCTAGGGTTGCTCCAGTAATGTCAGGGTAGCTGGCTAATTGAACATGCATCCAAGAAAAGCCAAATGGATGATGTCAGAAGATTCAAAAATGTTCTGTTCCCTCCTTGTTCCAGGTTTTTGGATCTAGTGTAAGCTCAGGACCCTTCATACTCACCGTGCTAGCTCGCCTGTAGTGCCCATCAGACTTCTCGATATCAATGGGGAGGTCATCCAGGGACCATGTGAAAGTTAGGTCCATAGTTGGGTCATGGGAGGCATGGCACTGCAGGGTGATGTTTTCACCTACATTGATGTCAGCACTAGAGGGTGCCAGGGTGATTTTGGTAGCATCTGCAAAGAAGAGGGTGAGAGCGATGTTAGCTGCAAATGTACCCAACATCCAGCAGCCATTGAACACAGAAAAGGCTGGATTCAAGTTGGATTCTGTAGAACCATATCTGATCCTCACGGGTGTAGAAAGCCAAAACCACCACATTTTTGTTCCTCTCCAATTCGGAGCTATCAGCAGTTTTCTGCAGGGAAGGATTACATTGAAT
>NW_017729019.1:7418424-7422534 GCF_001723915.1 Gavialis gangeticus | reverse complement strand
GAGGAAAAAAAGAGCGGTGTGAGAAGATAAGTGGATATGTGCAAGCTCAGGCTTGTCCCTGCCTAGCACCTATACAAGATGGTGAGCACGGTAATATGTACATTCGTTTTTTAAAATGGTAGGTGCCAATTGTTTTTTGGAAACTATAGCGTGTTGTGGTGGGGTGCAAGGAGAGGGAAAATTTGTCCTTCACACTATGGCATTCTCATCAGCCTTTTTGCTATGTCAGCTCCAGCACAACCCAAATATCCCTACCTCGAACTGAGAGAATCCCGGTGCTGTTGGCTTTGCCCATGAAATTCTCAGCGAAGCAGGTATACTTCCCTTCGTCGGACTTGCTGATGTTACGGAGGATCAAAGTGCCATCTGGTGTAATGGTCACCCTAGAGAAGGAAAAGAGCCGCAGCAAGAAATGAGATTACCTTGGCATGGGCAACAGCCATTTTCTGTGCATGCCGATGTGACACTGAATTCCTACATGTTGCTGATTTTTTTTTTTTTTTTTTTAAGGGATGTAAATTTTAAAGGCCAGACTGGCAAAAATGTATTAGACTTTTAAGGAAGAAGAAAATGGAAGCAGCAGCCAGCTGGGCAGTCTCAGGAACACAAGAGAAAGGGACCCCTTGGATCACAGAGTCTAGTCTTGCTGCAGAAGAAGATCTGTTCTTGGCTGTTGTTTCTAGCTAAAAGCCAACTTAGCGCTGGTACCTGCTGCTGTTGATCAGGAGTTCTGTCCCTTTGGTCCAGAGCACGATGGACTTTGGTGCGGCTTTTGGCTGGCACGGGATGATGACCTCCCCACCTCGGGCTGCTGGTATGAGGCGCTTCACTGGGCTTAGCCGAAAATCTGGAGCAAATGCTGAGAAGAAAAGAGGATTAAGGAGCCCTTGCAGATGCTGCTGTAGGAGCATAGTCAAGCCACACTGTAACTGGAGGCTGGTTTATCACCAAACTACATGGTAAGAGCATGACAGACGAGATACAGGAGTTGCTGAATGGCAGATTGCAGCTACTCCGACTCCTCCATCGCTGACCACTGGTGGTGATACCTGACTCAACTGTATCACTCTTGGCAATGGTGGTGTGACCCCAGCACTTGCAAAGTCTCTGCAGAGACTCAAAAAAAGAGAGCTGATTTAGAAGACAAAAGGGAGATTTGCTTTACTGCCCTGGCTAAATTTCAACCGGGGTAAGCACATAGTGCCCCTACACTTCCATCTGGAGTTTCAGTTGGGTATCAGCTGCTTATTTAGTGCCCTAAACTGTTGTACAGTGTTGTTGTTTGCTGTTAGACAGCTGCTGTTGAGAACCTTTCGCATCAGGTTGCTGGTTTAACTCCAGCTCCAGTTGCTACTGGCCAGAAGATAGCTATTTGTTGATGGGAAATGAGTTTGGCATCAGCCCGGTTCCAATTTCTTTTAGCCACAGCGGAATGAATGGGCACTGAACTGTTTAGACCATTCCTTAAAGTCCGGAGAAAGCTGCGGTGTGAAGAGGGAAGGTCGTGCCGCTGCGGTCTATGCTTTGTAGCTTTAGTAGTTAGAGCAATGGTTTGCAGCCTTTTTAGACTCGGAGATCCTCTTGTTAGACTCAGGGTCCCCACTCAGAAAATGCCAGCTCTTAGCTTTCACTTGGTTTTTGACTACAGAAAAATAACAGGGCGATTCGTCTGCTGCAAGAATGCAGGAAGACCATGGCAGGTCAGAATGTTTTTAACTCTACAGATTCCTATTGGAAATCTCTGGGTTTATCCTGTGAACCATGTTTGCACACCTAACTGTGCTAACGGTTTGTGGTACCCCATGGCATCTTGAAAGGCTCTCCGGGCCCCCCTGCATGAGATGTGTGGGGCTCTGGTTGAGAATCACTCGGTTAGAGGAATTCATTCTCCAGGGCCATTTTAAACAAAACTGTACTTTAGAAGATAGCTGATGTGTTCCCCATCATAGACGCAGCTGCATTTAAATGGTGGGTAAAGTGATTTTTCTACTCTTGTAAAGGCCTTTGAGATGAAAAGTGTAGCATAGACACAATCTATTAGGAACACATCCCAGACACGTTCACGTTCAGATAGCCCGTAGGGAAATGAGGAGCTACCTTGCACCGTTAATTCAGCACTTGCATACACTGTGCCATGTTTGTTCTCGGCCACACACTGATACATGCCGGAGTCCTCCAGGGCTAACTTGGAAAATCGCAGCTCTCCGCCACTCACTTCAATGCGGTTCTGTACAAACAAGAAGATCAGTTGATTAGACAACAACAGCGATGATGCTGAGACTCAAGAACCAGATATTCAGAGTTGTGTTTCATTAGAGACTCTTATACCCTCTTGTTCTCAGGCTTGCTTGGTTTTTTTCTGCATGTCAACTCCCTATCTCTCCAAGCAGCATTATACACCTGAGACCCAGAGCAGCACAGCCTGTAGGTAGGGACTAACTGATCTGTCATGGGTGTGGGGTAAGGTTTAGTCACACGAAGAAGTGAATGTTAGGTTTTGTGGTGGGTGGAGAAAGTGGGGAGTGAGTGTCAAAAGGCCCGATGGGTCTGAGGAGAGTCTCAACAGAGTCTCTTCTGTCAAATCTAGTACATGTCCGCCCAGGGAAAGAGCCGCTCAGCAGGGCAAAGGACACCACAAGCCGGGACAGAGGTCCACTGCCAGAGCTGCGCAGGGGCTCCAGGCTTAGAGCGGTGTGCTCGTTGCGTAGTGATGCATGGCTTCCATGGTGCAATAGCAAGAGGTGATTTGCCCGGGGTCAGGAGTGCGATGTACTGGTTTTGCTGTGTAAGACCACAGGAGCGGATGCAACCGGGGGAGATTATGTGACTTGGCAGAGCTGCAGAGGGCTTTAGGAGAGGAGTTGTTGGTCAGTTTGGGGTTTGGCTGAGGTGCGTTCCCAGAGCTGTATCTTGCACAATCTCAAGCCAGCGCTGCAGCACCTGAGAAATCAATGGCTGCCCGTTCCGTAGCCATCTGATCGCTGGCCTCGGCTTGCCAGCTGCAGCACAGCTCCAGCGCAGGTCCGACCCGATGTCCGCTTCCGTGTCCGTGATCACCTTCAGCCATTCTGGCTGAGCTGCAAAGGAGCAAGAGGGATATAGGAGCCAAAAATGTCATGGAAGTGTGCGTGTGTGTGGGGGGGGGCAGGGAAACGGGAGATGCTTGTTCCTGGCAGGCAGGATGATGCTCATCACGTTGCCATGTTGAGATTGCCAATTCAAGGCTGATTCTTTTCTGGGGCCAGCCCACGGATGTGCATCCAGATCCCGCAGCATTATGGGACAATCCAGATTGGAGGAAGGTTGTTGTTACCTCTCATGATTCGGGTTATGTTTGTGGCTCAGTAAAGTTTGAATCATGGGTCCCAACTCTAACCCTCCACCCAAACTCCCTGCAGTTTTGTGAGGCTTGGTTATGGATGTACCCAGGGGTTAGCCTGGATCAGAAATGATGGGTTCCCCACAAAGGGCTCAGTGCTTTGCCTGGGACCCCTTGCTGTGCAACCTTTACCCTGAATGATAATGCGGCCCTGGTAGGTGTCTTTTCCCTTGCTGTTCTCAGCCTCGCACTCGTAAGTGCCTTCGTCCTCAAAGCCCACGTCCTGGATCTGCAGGATGGGCTCATTGGCGATCCACTTGGAGGACTGAGAGCCATCCACCTTCCGCCACCTTATTCGGGGGACAGGGCTGCGGAAAAGGAAAAGAGTGAAGGAGAACTGGGCAAGCTGTTCGAGAAAATTGTTCTGGCACACATTCAGGAGGGGCCAGCAGGGGACTGCATGCTTAGGGGCAATCAGCATGGGTTCATCAGTGGCAGGTCCCGTCAGACCAACCTGGTGGCCTTTTACGACCAGATCACCAGATCACTGGATGCAGGGGTAGCAGTGGACATCGTCTTCCTGGACTTCCGGAAGGCCTTTGACACTGTCTCTCACCCCGTTCTCATTAAGAAACTGGGGGGCTGTGGCGTAGACACCCACACAGTCAAATGGGTCACCAACTGGCTGGAGGGCCGCACCCAGAGGGTGGTGGTGGATGGGTCCTTCTCAACCTGGAAGGACGTGGGCACTGGGGTCCCGCAGGGCTTGGTCCTTGGACTGATACTCTTCA
>NW_017729019.1:7408224-7418263 GCF_001723915.1 Gavialis gangeticus | reverse complement strand
TTCACGGTCAGGGCGGCTAGGGTCTGGAACCAGCTTCCAAGTGAGGTGGTGCAGGCTCCCACCCTGGGGGTTTTTAAGAGGAGGCTGGATGAACACCTTGCTGGGGTCGTTTGACCCCTGTACTCTTTCCTGCCATGGCAGGGGGTCGGACTAGATGATCTGCTCAGGTCCCTTCCGACCCTAGAAACTATGAAACTGCAGGGTTTTCTATAGCGTACCTCAGACAATATTGTGCAGTGCAGTGCAAGCCAATTGCTCCTTGCAGCCACCCCTGCCACACGCAGTCCCAGCCTAGGATTCAAAGTCACAAGCCCCTGATTTTCAGGACAAAGGGCTGTCACTTGACATGAGGACTTGACCCACCCCTTGTGCCCCATATTCCTCAACAGGAAAGGAAAGACAGGTGGATGGTGTCATGGGAGTCTCCTCTTTCTGTCTATCACTGTGATGGTCACTGCATCATAGACCCCTTTAATGTTGCTGCTGAATGAACCAGACTGAGTAGACTCACTTTCCAAAGGCAAAGCACTCCAAAGTCACCGCCTGCCCAGCCAGCGCGTAGGTGTCAGCAGGAAACTTGGCTTTAATGCTGGGCGCGTACTGTCTGGCATCTGCAGAAAGGAAACCAGGGTTGAGGGGGGGTCCAGGGCTTTGAAACTGCACACACAAGACACTAAAGAAAAAGGCTGCGCAAGAATTCAGGAGTGAAAGCACATGTTTAAGTCACAGAGACAACAGCTGCTGCGTGTCTTTCCAGCAACCAACTGCAGGTAGTGCCAGCTTTGCGTGTGGATTTGAACACAGCCCTGGGCTCTGTTCCTGGTTTTGCCAGAGACTCACTGCAAAGTGCTTTGCTTCTCTGTGCCTCAGTCTCCCAGCTGGGAGACAGGACTCATGGTATACCTTTAGACATCAAGTGATGCAAGGCCACCTATCCAAGGCCCAGACTCATTCATTAACAGCACAAGACTGAAATTCCAGCAGCATAAATGCAATTATTCTAATAGGAACTCAGTTAGCCTGATACTGGCAGAGACCTGCTGCACTTTCATTGCTGTGTGATGTGTATATAGCCTAAAGAAGAAAGCCCTATCATTTTTTGCAGCAGGCCTGGCAGGTCACCAAATTTGGGCTCTCTCTGTTCATGGAAAGAAGGTCCAAGAATCCTGGAGCCCTGGCAGAGTGCTCCCTGCCAGGCAGCCCTTTGCTGTTACAAACAGGGAGACAGCTCGTGCACCCATTGACTGCACAGAGAGAGGGGTTATTGCTCAGAAGTGTTGGTTCCAGCGGTGGAAGCTTTTTAGGTCATGAAGAAACCCTTATGCTCTGCTCGGAGACCAATAGGTGCACCTTCTGAAACCCTTATGCTCTGTTGCTCCCATGCAGTAGCGTCTTGTGTAGATGCAGCCACTGAATCCTGAGCCAAAGACCTTGTTTCTGTAATAGCTGTGTACCAGTGCCTCATGGGAGTGACAGTGCAGTCACTGGAACACCACGTACAGGATTCTGCAGTGTTTCCAGCCCATGTCCAGTTCAGGATCTAGCCTAAAGATGTCCTCCTAGATTTTCAAGCTCTCCATGGATTTGCTCTCACCAGCCTCAGGGATGCTTCTGCTCTCTAACTCAACACAGTCTCCCCATTCGTGGTCAGAGAACCACCTCCTCCTCTGCCTCTTGGTATCTCTTCCTCCTCATTGACCTTCCATCTAATTTCCAACTTACTTTTTACTTCTTGTTTATGCCTCTCATTTATTCTCCTGCTGTGTTTTGGAGACTCAGGTTGTGCCATGCTGTCAGGCTGTTTGATAGCAGACTTCAGCTAATTCCCCTATGTGCAGCTTGCCAGCTCTACGGACAGGTGCAGAGTCTTGGCTCCATCTCCTCCTCCCTGCTATTAGGGTAGCAGCTGGATGCACGGGATTGAGAAAGAAGTAAGCCTTGTACTCCTTTTAGCACAGGAGCAGGCAGCAATCCTGTGTGACCCACGAGAAGTCTGCTCACAGCCCAAACCCATTCGGCCTCTGCAAGATTCTTAGGTTTGTTAGGGATGGAGTCGACAAGGCGCACCAAACACGGGGACTGCAGAGAGGAAATCAAAATGGATCTCAGCTGTCATTGTTTTGTGTGCCTCAGGCTGGATAATAAGGTGAGAGACCTCCACGCAAGTAAAATTAAGCTGGTTCTTTACCCATGACTTAGCTACCCAAGGACACAAAGGAAAATTAATCTGAATTAACTAAAGGTGAGACCTGAAACAGGATTAATTAAAATACATTAAACCTCTGAGCAGACGCGCTTATTTAGAGTGAAAGTGGCTGTAACTCAGTTTGGCAGCATTCACTTCCACAGTGCCTGTTCCTCCTCCTCTCTCTCACTGATGGGGAACTGAAGTCAAAACCAGGGTTTGCCCTGCCTTGATGCCCAAAAGAGAATATTCCTAGAGTCACTGAATATGGTGATCACATCTAGACCCAACTTCCTTAGCCTGTTTATGAGAATAATATATGAGATAGTATCAAAAGTGTTATTGAACTCAAAAGTATTTCATATGTACTTCTTCCTCTTTATCCACTTGGTCAGTAATTTATCAGAAAAGGAAAGTAGACAGGTTTGACATGATGTGGTCATGACAAAATGTCACGTTAGCTGTTTTTTTTACTCGTCATATTATCTTCTCAGTATTTGCAAACTGACTGATTAGTAATTTGTCCAGCATCTTTCTGGGGATCCTAGTGAAGTTGACTGATCTGTAATTCGCCGGGTCTTCCTTTTTCCTTCGTAAAAAGTAAGTTATGTATTTGTGCATCTCTTAGCCCCTTGGGATCTCTCCTGTCCTATTCAGGCTCTCAGAGATAGCTGCTAATAGTTCCACGATTATTTTGGATAGTTCCTTTAAAACTCTTGGGTGAATCTCACCAAACCCTTCTGACTTCAACACATCTATGTTATCTTAACTGTTCCTTAATCTGTCGTTCTCACACTCTGGCCTATACTTCTGTGGTCTCATTAAAGTCAGTGTAGTTATGTACATGGTCACAACCTAACATTTTTGCGCAGGCTGAAGCACAGAAGGGATGCAACGTTTTAGCCATCTCTGTATCATCCACTAACAACGATGCACCCATGCTTCCCCTTGTTTTCCTCTTACTCTAATGTAGCATGGAATGTTTTCTTGTTTCCTTTTATGTCCCTCGCTAATTGAAACTCATTTTGTTTCAACCTTTCTGATTTTCCATGCTTGTCCCATTCCTTTATGTGCCCTCATTTCCACTGTTGGTTTGATTCATTTTTGATTTTCTGGTGATTCTGTGCGGCACTTGCTGTAAACTGCTCTTGTTCATGGGTTTCTGATTGCCAGCCTGAATTTGCACACTGGTTTCCAAATAGTTTTCTTGCATGTGACCAGCACGTGATCACATTTCTCCAGTTGCTTGTCGGCAATTCTGAGATTACATTGCAGCTGATTCTGCAGTTTAGCTGTAATTGAAGTGGTTGGTGATCCAACAGCACGGTTGCATTTGTATGGCAGCTGAATAGATGACAGCTTCCTTCTGTGATGCATGTACTTCTTACATCTGCTCAAGCCACATCGCAGCTGGTCTCTTCTTCATTGGAGACTAAAGGTCGGGATTAGGTCCTCAATCCGTGGGTGTCCTGTTGGGTTTTTGTTTTTGTTTCCTGCAGTAGCCGTAGCAATGAGACCTCCTTCTGCAACAGCAGCTCTGCTTTCCATATGATGACTACTTTTCTTTCTGTCTTTTGTGTTGCTTTCCACTCTTACCTATGCCGGACTACGTTCTTTGTTTCTGTTTCACTGCGCGGCTTCCCAGGTTTCTTCAGTGGGAGCTATACACTCCTTCTGGGCCAGTGTCTAGCATTGTTGTGATCCTTTTGGGCAACTTGTCTACCCTTGTAATTGTGATTTCATAGATTTCACAGACATTTGGGCTGGAAGGGACCCCGGAGGATCATCAAGTCCCCTAAGGTTAGATCTATTTGTGTCAACCAACTCTCCCTGCAATCACGTCTCTCTCAAACAATTCTGTCCTTAAATAGCAAGTGTTTTGTATCTCCAAAGTTATATCTGAATTCCACTGTTCCCAGCTCTGTAATATATACCTTTGTTCTTTGGTTTTGGGGAGAAAAAGAGTCTTTTTCTACAGTCTCATTCTTTCTAGGGTTACAGTACTCATCAAACTTACCTATCAGCTGTTTCAGTGTTTCAGGCCTGTTTCCTGAAAACAGGATCTTACCCACTTTTATTCATTTTGTGCTCTCTCATAAGCTGCAAAGCTTTCAAACAGCTCATCTGTCATTTTTTTCATCCTTTGTCCCTCATGGTCAACACATAATGCAGAATCAGTTCTTACTTCTGCGTGTGTGCGGGTTCTTGTTTAAAAATCCAGCTTTCCCGGTGGGTTTGGCTCCTTCCATGCTGCGTGCTTGCTCTTTTTTTAGGTGCCGAAGTGTCTCCTTGTTAGTCCTACTCAGTTCCTCGGTGGGTTCTCACTAACCTGACTGCTGCCACCACGGGTCCTGTACACATGCTGGGTAGTAGCGTGAGATGTTTCCATTTGTGTAAAAACTAAACTGCTCTATTCTTAAGAAAATCCTTTCCACAGCTCTACCTAACGTTCAAGCCACATGTGCGCAGACTGGATTCCTGGTGCCTCTTTCAAACGCTTTCCTCCTGCACTTCTCCCTTCAAGTTTCATGGGATACTACTGCTATGCCCATTCAGTCCTTGGTGTTTCTCTAAGTCTGCCAGCCGAGGCCAAACGTGATGCAGACCCTACAAACCTTACTGACACTCACTGCATTCATTTCTGGCCGGTCACTGATTATGGTAACTATGACTTATTACTGATCTGGGCAAGATCTGAATCAAGCATTGAGGAACAAGAGGCTGCACTTCACATCTCCAGTACCGTGACCCGTCCATCCCTCCCCTTTCATATTTAGCGTGGACGCCCGCCTCCTCTCCCTACATGAAAAGCAACATTTGGCTGGCCCCAAGCTTCCCGTTCACGTCCCCAGAGCACTGACCCTCTGCAACGAGGCTGAGTCGGGCAAACTTGCTGAAGACGCTCTTTGTGATGAAGTCAATGTGGCTAGTAGCAAAGCAGGAGTAGTTGCCCAGGTCTGATGCCTCCGTCTTGGCAATGTAAAGGTTGCCTGTTGTCTGGGAGACAAAGCGCCTTCCATCCCCCGGGATGAAATTGGGAAATTCATTCAGGAGCCATCGATATGACAGACCTGCAGAGGAAAGAGATGGGGATGAAGCAGGAGGAATCTCTACTACCGCAGCAGGTTGCTTTCCAGACTGGCCTAACCATGCACTTGCTCCACAGATGATATTAATTTGTAAGCCGCAACCATTGATTAACAGGACTTGAATGCAAGAGCAGCTCTTGATAAAATAGCTCTCTTAGACTTCTGCACGAGGAGGCCAAACCCACAAGTCAGGAGCTAATTTCTTTTACAGACCCCTTCATGCATCCCTGTCAATCCCTCAGACCATTAGGACCCTTGACATCCCCTCTGCTCTGGGGCATCCTCACTACTGGCACCTTACCTGGGTAGTGCGGAGGGGGGATGCAGGAAAACATCGCTCCCCAACCTTCGGTGATCTTCACAGGGTCTCGTTCCTCTGTAGAGAATTCCTGCAAAACTAAGAATGAAACAGGTGGGTGAATGGCCGGAGCAGCCAGGAAAGGGGTTGCATTTTAACTGGGCATCCCAAGGGAGAGAGACGTTGTGGTCCTGTGGGAAACATTTTTCGTATCATAGCCAAGAAAATTAAACGGAGCAAACTGCACTTAGGTAGGGGCAATGAGGAGACTCACCCCCAACAAGGACTACAGGAAGCCGTGGTCTTTAGTTCCCCTCGCATGAACGTAGCAGGAGGAGTGGAGGAATGATGCTGTTCCTTCCAAGCCCTGCTCCAGACATTCACCTCTGTAGCAGTACACTGGGTTTCCAGTGACTTTGTAGACAGTGCTTCAAAGCCCATTCCTAACATTTCTTGTCTGGTAGCGCATTCAGTTCTCACCATGCTCCCCACAACATGTCCCAGTGGTGCCATCTCCCAACTAATATTTTATGACATTGGGCCCCGTGTTATTTCCAGCAGTGACAGCTCAAGAAAGGGGTTTGTACTCATCCTGTATCACTCCTGCCTGCCTTTTAGGGGGCTTCAATAGCTCTCTTATATTCTTTGCCTTTGTGACAGCATAGATGGATTTTGAAATGGCAGGGTGGTAGAAATATAGTGGCCTGGTAATCTTTCCCATCCAACCCATTAACAAGCAGGGGCTGCGGAAACTTCTCCCTGACCTTCCTGTTTCAACAGAGGAGGTTAAATCTACCCCAGCACAGCAGCTGTTGTGTTCCCTTTATGCTATGGAGATGAACGTGCGACTTACAGCCAAAGCGGACGTAGGCTTCTCTGCTGACAACTGTGCCCCTTGGGTTAGATGCCACACACTGGTAAGACCCAGCATCCTTGGATTTGACTGGGTTGCTTATCACTAGGTCGCCCCCAAACAGCCGGTAACGGGAGTCTGGTTCCATCTTTATCTCTGTGCCGTTCATCTTCCACCTGCCAAGAACAGAGGTGTAAGGCAGAGAGGTAGTGGTCACAGCTGCATGTTCACGTCACGAGTGATAAGGGGTGCTGACTGGCCCCTGGCAGAAGGGCAGCACACAATGGTGTGCATTGTAAGAGGCTGGTTGAATGGTCAGTTGTATCTAGTGCTGGATGAAGTCAATATTTGGTATGCTAGGGTGATGCCAAGAGGGGCAGGCAGATTATCTTTCAGCTGCCTCTGTTGTATGTGTGGGAGAAAAGAACAGGAGCCCAAGGGGATGAGAGGGGCCCAGAGAGTCTGATATTTGTTCCTGCCTCCCCAAGTATAATGTACATGATTAATTTTGTTCATTGGAGCATTGTGTGACTTGTTTTGCCCGGCTGTGTTGGGGTTTGTTTTAGAGCTACCCCAACATTACAGGACTACAGAGGCATGCCAGGGACATCCTGCAGCCAGGCAGGAAAGGCAGCTGGTTCCTTGGGTATTCTGTTCTTTCAAAAATGCTGGTGTATGACTTCAGCGCTGGGGGAAGGCGATGGGTAGATTTCTTAAAGAAAATCCTAAAAAATGGAAAGCAGGGGACAAGCTTCCACACTGTCACCTACCAATCCTGACCTGGAAGGGTGGTAGGACCCAGTGTGTCGCTCAGTCTCCCTTCCTGCTTAAGAGAGCTTAGCTCTGTATTTCCCTCTGCTGAGAGTGCCTGGGAGGGGACTTCTTTAAGGCCAACAACCATCCTTTAAAAGAACTGCCCCCAGTTCCTTTTACATAGAGGCAACCAGCAGCTCTCAGATGGTGACACCTGATGAGATCAGGCTGGATTCAAACTAGCAGCTGAGTAGCATGAAGTCTGCATCCTGTAATCAATACCTGAAGTCCTTCTAAACACTCCATGAAAAACAAGGGGGCAGTTTCAAGCCACTCTTCTTCTGCTTGAAGTCCAGCCCATTACAGCTGGATAAGTAATTCTAGGATCTGTCTCCCTAGGGAGCTTATCAGTGCCCATCGCTGCTGTACCTAGGTATCCTAGAGATGCAGGGCAGACTGGAGAGAGCAGGAAACATCACCTGTATGTGGCAGGAGGACTGGCTCTTGCTCGACAGGCCAAAGTTATCTTCTCTTCTGTTGAGCCTTCAGGAAAGAGCGTGTTGACTGGTTGCTCTTCAAAGATTGGCCCATAGTTCCTCATGCTACTGTGTGGCTGGCACCATACTGCAAAAAAAAATGTGAGATACATGCTGAGGAGACCTTCCAGATCCTCGAGGAGGGGCTCATGGACCCAGATGTTGTCAAGGAGTTTGGTTTTTAAGGCAGGAAAACCAGCATAGCCCTGGAGGGGCCCTGAGCAGAACCAAGCAACTCTGAACCAAGGTCAACCCTCCTGACTAAAACATTGTGTCCTAGACTCTGTAGCCCAGGTGTTGAGTGTTTCCTAAAAAAACTGAACCTGTGGTTGCACACCGTCTCTCCTGAAAGCAGAGGAAACCTCCAAAATAAAATCTGTCAAAGGTCAGTCTGAGCCCAGCAGCCCATCTGGCCAGCATGGTTAAGGCACACCGGGTACTATAGGTAGCAGCACACAAGTGAAACATCCCGCCTGACCTCCCTTGATTCCTCAGCCCAAATGACCCAGCACCCGTTTACAGCTGGGTCAACTGAGAGCAGCCTTCAGGTGAGTCCAGAGTGAGACTGAAACTTGTGCCTTCACAACTATGCCTTGTAGCCCTCAAAATAAAGGGCGTTGCAACCTGCAAACCTCAACCTCTTGTTGGCATACAGCATGAAAAACTCACACAGGAGGATAAGAGAGTCATGTTTTGGCATAGGTGGGCACTGTCCCTTCACTCCCTCTGACAGCTCTGTTCACAGCCAGCAGTCTAATTTAGGAAAATCAGATGGTTAATACTCCAGGACCAGCATACAAAGGAAGTGATAATGATAGGTTACTGGCGGGGCAGCATGGTGTAGTGGACTGGCCACAGGACTAAGAGTTCAAAGCTCTGAATTCTGTTCCTGGCCACTGCTTGTATCAGCATTTTGGTGACACTTTACTTCATTGTACCAGTTAGCTAATTAATTCCTCCACAACTCTCCCTGCAAGGAGGCAAGGTAGTAAGTGCATCACTTGCATGGGTTTGATCAGGAGAGTCTGTTCTTAGCCCTGCTGCCAGCTCACTGAGGGCATTGGGAAAATCACCTTATTCCTCAGCTCGCTCATTTTCAGCATTTCTTTCCAGAACTTGAAACCCGCCATTCCCATCGGATGTGCAAACTGACACTGTGCTCGTTGCACCGTAATTATTAGCTCTATTTTTGTCTCTTACTAGCGGAAGATGAGTGTGTGAACTTACTTGGCAGCCTTCAGCTGCTCTGGGTCTGATTCTGACCTCAGTGCAAGTATCCTGGTGCAAAAACCCCAGTGAGACCAGAATCAAACCCCCTATTGAAGGAAAATAAAAGCTAGGCATATACTGGCTCTTCGCTCAAGCTGCAGTCTTTCAAGGAAGAGGTTTTTGTCCTTGTTCTCTGTTAGTATCTTCATAAGTACAGACTGAGGACTTCTGATGGATTTGTTCTTGTGATCATGAGTGATGATCCTTGAGCTGGATCAGATGCTAATTTTTTTCTTTTGCCACGGTAAGTGAGTAGGAACAGGAAATCTGGAAGGGGTTCTCTTAGGATAAAGGTCACTGTTGGCCCCACAAATGGTCTTGAAATGTAGGTCCAGAGTTTGGCAGATATTTTCACCCAAAAGATGCAGGGAGGTACCTAGTGTGATCTTCAGAAGGTGGCTACATCCCACTGAAATCCAACGGGAGTCAGGTGCTTAGGTCCTTTTGCAAATCCCCCTAGGCACCTCTCTTCAATTTTAGGCATCTAAATACCTTTACAAATCTGGCCTGTAATGCTTGGGAGGTTTGTAGGCATAGACAGAGTTTGCTGGTGAGGCTGTGATGTTTGCCTCCCTGTGGAATAGTTCCTGGGACAGTACTTTGCTCTCTTTCCCAGATACCCTTTACCTGAAGGGATGCTATCTGATCAGACTTCCCCTAGCTTCCCCTTTGCTTTTTGTCACCTCTTTGTTCCTTGATGGCCAGGAGAAGGTCTCTTTCCTTCAGGGAGGTCTTCTATATTCAGAGAGCCAGTGCAGACTACTGGATGTGGGGTAAATCACTTCACATATCTGGGACTCAGTTTCCTCTTATGCAAAATGGACACGCTATCATTTACCTTCCCTGGCTGAGGAATGCATGTGTTACGCTGTAAGTGAGGGTGAGCAATTCTTTTTTATCACATGGTAGCACTACCGGGACCACTTTTGCAGACTTGCTTTATAAACATAAATGAGAATGGAATAAAATTCACCTTGAAAATATATCCTGGATACCTGACACCTTAAAAATACAGCACAGCAGAAGCAGCTAGCAAGAAAAGAGCCAGGAGAGTTT
>NW_017729019.1:7381911-7403224 GCF_001723915.1 Gavialis gangeticus | reverse complement strand
GAATAAAATTCACCTTGAAAATATATCCTGGATACCTGACACCTTAAAAATACAGCACAGCAGAAGCAGCTAGCAAGAAAAGATCCAGGAGAGTTTTGCTTTCCTGCCTTTATCACCCTACAATGAGCCCATCCCTCAGCTGAAATGGAGCTACCTCAAGGCAGCATGCTCCACAGTGTGATTCCTCTTGCCCCTAAAAGGTTAAGCTTGGGGAGCTGGGCCAGTCCAGGGGAAAGCTCCTCAAGGACTTTCTAATTGAATGAATAACTGTCTGAAAGCTACCTTGCCAGCCGCCAATCTGTCTCCTTCCCGGCAGGACGCAGCATGGTCACTGGGTAAATTAAGTGACTCCAGGAGGCCTGATGTTTTATTCAGGAGTGACTTCCAGCTGGGACAGGCCCAGCGTGGCGCGGATTTCTGGGGTGAGGCCGCCCTTTACCTGTAGCTCATGGGGCCCTTGTTTCATGTTCAGGCTGCTGTCGCATGTGGGGTGACAGCAAGAGAGGAGAGGGACTTTGTTAATTGGCCGCGTCCACCCCAAGCAGCTGGTGGCTTAGCACTGTCTGCACTCTGGTGTGCACACGTTAGCCAATTAGTTGAGTCCTCTGATCAGCCCCAACAGGGTGCTTGAAGATGCTTCTGCCAGCGAGCTGGACTCAGACAGGGTCCTTTGTGGTGCAGGGGTATCCATGGGGCACAGACTGTGCCCCTCACCATTATATTGGTGAACAGTTGCTTACACAAGTCACCCAAGCCCTGCCCTATTGTTAGTGACGTTCGAGAGCAGCACCGTGGAGTGTCATCATCACTCATCCCTTCCCAACCCCATGGAGATACCCTCCACTTCCCTGTTGGAAGAGCTGCCTTCTGGAAGAGAAAGTAATGAAAGCAGGGGGTCTCTTCCTCTCCTTGAGTCAGGAGCAGCTGTGCTGAGCTGGCTCAGCTGGAGATCACTCTGTGCCGACTTAACACCAATAGGCAGCAGAAAGAATAATCAGGATGTAATGTAGAGTTAATAAGATTGCTGCATATTAATTATGCTCCTATAGTTAAAAGCAAATGTACCAAGGCTTAACAGCTATGCAGCAAGATCTGCATTTAAGTCATTGGAGTTTAAAGCCATATTATTAAAGCTCAGATGCATGGGCGGGATGCTATTGCCTAAGCTCCGGAGGCCAGGCTTCACTGATCTTTCTTCCTAATTCCACCCAAAGCCCGCATCACTGTTGCTGTAGTCTGCTGTCCCTCTCCTCTCTCTGCAGAGGCTCTGGATGGCAGCTGGCTGGCATTGATTTCCCTACTTGTCTGAATTTTTGCATTGCTCACAAGCTAGTATCTATGATTTCAAGGTGTCGGAGTAAAATGCCTGGATTTCACACATTCAGCAAAAGAAGCATCAAATCAAGGTTAAAAATAAAAAATTCAAAGTTCCCGGCAGGTTAGAGTGAAAGAACAGAAACCTCTCCATCTGTCTGATGCTGTTGTGTGCCATAGGGCAAGTCACCTCCCAGAGCAATCATCTTTTTTAATGTTGTCTCTTGGGACACTGTCATCTTGATACAACAGTGAGAGGCCGCATGAGCAGGTGAGAAAGTCCAGGTGCAAATTTTCAACAGCCCAAGGATAAACAGAAACGCACCTTAATGTCCTGCTAGTCTCGTTTGCAGAGAATAGCGTGATCCAGTGAGAACTAGGAACATCCCATGAAAAATGGAACAGCTTCTGCTCTACCTGACCTCTTGACTTTGTGTCTGAGGCAGTGCAGCTAGCGGTGTAAGGCATACAACACCTGTATCTCGAACACGGCATCTGACTGGAATGAAATGTGCTTGAAAGAATAACTCGGACTCCAAAATTAGTGGGAAAAGGGGAAACGTAGAACATCCAGGTAATCCTGACGGCTGGAAAAAAATGGCTGCAGAAGACGCTTGGCCATTTCAGACACTGCTCTGGGACAGGGTTTCTGTTTTAGCACAGAGAGAGAGAAATGTTACACCCTGGAATATTACACTAATGGCATGGCGATTGCTACTGATATAAAAAAGCTACATCAGGTATTACTGGAATAGACCAAACTGAAACCACATCTCCTTTTCCACTGCAGCAAGACAGTGAGGTAACAGCATAGCTTCATCTGGTACAGCAGAACTGGCTGATTTCTGCCAGCCTGCTATTTCTTTTCCTTTTAATTGCTCTGAATATGCTGAATGCCAGATCTGGAAAGCCCAGTTGTCTGGGAACTTGGATTCTTTGGCCTTACGTGAAGTCCTGTACACCAGCTGAGGAAGCCATGAAGGCAGCCTCAGCATTGCAGTTGTGCTCTCCACTTCAAAGTTGCGTCAGCAGCGGTCTCATTATATAGCACAGACAGCACATTCATTGCTCTGGAGCACTGGCCCCAGCCTGAAGGCTGGCACATGAGAGAGTTGGGAAACTAATTGGTTTGATAGTGAATCTGAATATGCAAACACAAAAATCAAAGGGGCTATTTTTAAAGATTTCAGGCTTTCTCATGGGAATAAAATGGACAGAGCTTTTCTTAGTCACAGACTTCAAGCTTTTTCTTAGTGCTCTTTCCAATGAAGTTGCAGAGAGAGGTTTAGAGACTCTTGATTTTTTTGATATTATTGCCCTGTGAAAGGCTTTGATCTTTGCAGCATCTCTGAGGCCACTTTACAAGCTTGTAGAGGAGTGACAGGTTTGGCCCAGCATCCCACAGGCTACCAGAGGCTGAGCTGGGAATAGGACATGCAGGTACAAAGGCCCCTGCTCTACTCTTTGGGATGCAGTTATATCTCACGTTATTTCTCCCGGCTCTTTGTTCATAGTTGCAGCAGTGACTTTCCCCATCTTGGTCTTGGCTTATGAGATCAGTTGCATCAGAAGTTAAAGGTCAAAGGAAATGCCCCCACGGGGTTTTGTAATGACTCATTCTTTATGGTCTTGGCTCAAGTGGAGAGCGTCTCGCATGGACTCATCTGGTTAATGGAGAAGCCCAACTCTGCCTTGCTGTCTCCACCATATGTGGGTCACAGTGCTTTCCAAACAGGCTAATTGCCTCCCGATCTAGGCCAGCCATCCCTCTCTTACTCCTCGGGGACCCAGAAAACATTGAAAGGTAATTAGATATTTATAAGGGACAGTGGAGCAGCCTCTCCCCAGGATGGGGAATTAGCTCCAAGACATGATCTAATTCTCAGCTGTCTAAAACGAAAGGTCTCCCTGCTGACAGTGGCCCTTCAAAGTGCAGGCTGAAATGCCTTGAGCCCCCATCCGTAGTGACTGGCACACGGGGATCTGCATCTCTGGAAAGGCAGTGAGGGATGGTGGCCTCAGCTGTGGGACCTGCTGATGTCGGGGGGGGGGACTCACCTCCATGCACAGGACCAGGACTTACTAAAGGGGGACAGAACTGTTTTGCAGGCCTGGTGCCTCAAGACAAGGCCTTGGGCTTGTTCTAGTGCTGTGTCACCCTCATTGTGACAAATTTCTATGAAGGTGACATGATATGACACGAAGTTGTGCCCCTGAGCTGTACAAACGACGCTTGATCCCATACGCCACGTATAGCACACGCGGGATACATGCCACACAATCTGCAAATCTTTTGACCCCGATCGTTCCACGCTTGGCATTTTTGAGGAGGGCCCAAACAACCTGATTCACGCCTCAGCTGCCGAGTATCCGCTAGCTAATAGGTGCCACTGCACAGGACGCACGCCCAGTCTCTGGGCCGGGAAGCTGCTCTTACCCGTAAGGAAGATGATGGCTAATGACACAAAAATAAGTTCCGTTGCCGCTCCCATCATGGGCCTCTGGATCAGAGTTTATGGCCCAGCAAACTGAGTCTTTATTGTGGAGTGGGGACAGCAAACCTGCAAGAGAAAAGAGGGGCAATTTACTCACAGCATCTGTTCCAGAGCCCAGCTTCTAGCTACAAAATCCCCACTCCCTTAAGTCAGTTGTTCCCAGTCAGGGGCTGTCTGTCAAGTGCTGCCTGAGTCGTGGTTGTTAGGGGCTGGAAGGGACCGTAGAGGTCATCAGGTCCAGCCCCACTGCACTTGGGCAGGAAAGACTGCTGGGGTCAGATGGCCCCAGCAAGGTGAGCATCCAGATGTGATGAGGCTCGCTCCACGTTCACAAGGTGCCCTTTTTCTTGTCTGACTTGGCTGTATTTAAGCATGGTTGGGAATTTATTTTCAACCCCCCTGAACCAATTAAGAAAACCAAACAACCCCCTTCACAGATTTATAATTTTTTCAGGTGTTTATCAAGAAGCTGCAAGCCAAAAAGAATTTATTTTTTTTGTGAAAATTTGTTCTATTGAAAAATAATGTGGACAGAAAGCCTTTGAACAGCTCCACCTCCAGCTGCTGCTGATCCAGACTATTCCCATTCGGATCCTCTCTGTTTCAGTTTCTGTCCTCTCCAGGATATGGTTTGCCTTGCCTTTTTTTTGTGTTTCCCAACTGTATCCTCTCTTGATTGCAACCCGCTTGATCTTTTTGTTTCTCTGCACTGAAACCCCCAAGTCATTAATACTTGTGCCAAGGCAGCCCCCATACAGTGAGCTAAATAGGCAAAGCAGTGTACTCTCGTCTCCTAAGCTAAGCAGGCTCCTTATTTTCAGTCTTCTCTAGGGCATCAAAAATCTGCTTATGCGCTTCCTGCTGCAACGTTCCCTTGACCCCTGCGGTGCCTCCCCCTGCACGCACCTGACGTCCAAGAGTCATGCTGCTTTTGCAGCATTTTGAACTGGATCCTCCACCTGACCAGCTCTCACTATTTTTCCCTTAACGCACATATGCAAGCCAAGCTATTTTTTTTCTCTGTTAACAAAAGTGACTTTTTAAATACAACAACTATATTATCTCGGATGCTTCTTTTAACAATACACTTAACCACAAGCTAGGCATCTCGAGAGCTATGACTGTGGCTTACCCATTGCTCAGAACTGTACCGCTTTTCACAAGTGTTCCCCATGCCACCTATTTTCCATTTCCACTTGTCGTAAATTAGACCATAAGCTCTTTGGATAGAGGCTATGTCTATTAGTATACATTTATCCAGTGTTAATCAGTACCACTTCATGGGTAAATAAGAATAATAACGAATAAACACAATTGCAGCTTATGTGCATGACTACACTGGAGCTTCTGTGCATATTTCAACTCGGATGCAAGCAGGTAGAAAGATGATGCGTCTCGGGCTGCACACAGGTGGGATTTGAAAAGCTACCTGAACTCTTTTTTTCCCTCTTATACACCTCACTAGGTACAAAAACTTTTGCTATTGGAGCTGAAGACAGAGGAAGCTGAATCCTGATCTAAACTCCCTGAGGGTTTGCGAGTGGTTTGGTACCACAGTTTGGATCAGAACAGGACAGAAGCAGCCCGGCTTCCCAAAACCGACACGGGAGTGTTTTTACCCCTGTTTTCCAGAAAGGGAGTTGAGACACAGTGCTTAAGGGCCTGATTCTCAGATACCTTGCAGAGTTACACTATTCTTACGATGGACACGGGCCTTCAAATCAATCATCTGAATTCACTCTAAGCAAAGTTGTCAATGAGAATCAGGCCCAGCATTCCCTGAGATCACCGTCCGTCAAACCAATACTATCTCATCGTTTCCTGGTACTCCTACGTCTGCCTGTATCCATCTGTTGCCGTAGACTGAGTTTGTAAGTCCTCTGTGACCGGCATTGCTCTTTGGCTCCTTGTTTATACAGTGCCTAGTGCAGTAGGACCTTGTCCAAGTGTGGGGCTCCTAGGCTCCCCACGACAGAAATCCAACAGTAGCAACGAATAAGCAGCTTGTTTTCCCGGGCCTTAGTTGGGAGAAGACATATTGCACAAGTTAAAATCCACAGCAGCAGGAATATTGCTTTCCCATTACCCACACACATTTATCCTCTGAGGTCAAGTATTCCTTGCCAGACTACACACACATACACACACACACACCATGTAAATATAAGGGAAGGTCCCTTTTTTTTTCTTAAACTTAGAATTGAGACCACCAGTTGGAAACCATTGCCGAATATTGCTCTGAGGCTTCCCGGAGCCCCTGCCCAATGCCATATCCCTGCGTTGTGCTCCTATCCAGAGTAAACAGCTTCATTTGATTGGTGAAATCAGCAGCTGAGGCTCAAAGACACCTGGAGAGAAGGTTTGTTGAATAGCAAGGTCCTGTTTTCACCATCAGTTTTCTGAGTTTGATTGTACTTTACGTTTTTCTGCTTTATCAAGTATTGACAATGCATTTGAATTCAAGCAGATTTCATTCTGCGTCTCCTGGGCATGCCGCCTAAACAAACACGAGTCCTGAGTGTACGTATCAGGGCAGGGGATCTCATTAGGAAAAGCCAGGAGGCAGCTGAGTGCAAAACCCTGTGCATGGATACTTGTGACAGCTTCCTGCTATGACTTTCTCTTCAACTCTGAACAAAGCTGATACCTTGTTGCAAGTGAGTTAGGCATAATCATTATAATCATTTATGAGGTGCAGTATTAATAGAAGTGCCTAATGTATTTTGAACCCCCCATTGTGCTGGCCTGAATTTACACTGAGTCTCGCTGGTAATGGCTTTACAGGCCACCCTGCAGCTCTGCTGTGCGATCACTTGTGATACGGGAAGAATCTTCTCTTTTAAATCCTGTTATCAGTCAACCTCAACTCCTCCCAGCTCTCACTCCTGCTGGGTTTGGAAGTCACAGTTGGGCCGAGCTGAGCAGCCCATCAGTCCGGCAGCGTTAAGGTGCACCAGTTTCTTTACTCAGCATCACATCTGGGCAGCACCCAACCCCAGCCCAGATGACCAGGTACCCCCACGCCAACTGGGGGCTGCACAGGTCTGGAGTGAAGCTTGACCTTGTGCCTCTAAAGCCAGAGCAAGATGCATAACTGCCCTGTTGCCGTACCCTTGCTTTACTCCAGATTAGCCTGGCTAATTTCCAAGCAGGGTTATTCCATTGTGTGAACTAACTGCTCCCTTTTGCAGCATCTCACTTCCCAGTGGTGTGTTAGCAGCCTCTCTGCAGAAGGCTCCTGCTTCTCTGCCTGGTCCAGGCCACGTCGAATTTATCCAGGGCACTTGTCAGCGCAAATAGTACAGGCTGAGAGACGTTCCCTGGTTTTGGGTGATGTGGGTTTTGGAGAGGAAAGGTTTGGATATTTTGGCTATGTGACCTAAAAGCATCCAGGCATCCTTCAGGAGGCAAGGTCTCATACACCCATGCTACTGTTACCACTGCAGAGCAGCACAGAGGGGGCCTGGTAAGGCCACTTAGATCTGTGGCCAAGCTGGGGCTCTGCATTTCTGCTCTTGCTCGGTTGTTTCCACCTGTGGCGCGTGCAGATGTACAAACTGCAGAGACCTACATCCGGTGCTCGGATTGCAGGAGAGGGATGGGGAAGAACCATTGCTAAACAGCTGGAAGAGCTCACCTAAAGGGAAGAGCTGTGGGAATAAGTCAGGCTTGTGTGGCAGGTTTGAGAGTGAGTGGGGAGATGCTGAAGAAGAAAAGCCCTGCAGCTTGCTTAGGGCAATGTAATGGGAATTGTTGTTGGAAGAATTTATTGTGTCTTGAAGGACGGGCCTGAGCGTGCACATGTTGCCTGCAGCCTTCTGGGTGTTTGAGACCTGCCAGCAGCTCTGCACCCTGGTTTCAGAAAATCTGAGAGGAAAGGTGAAAGTGCATCCTTAAAACAGGACCAGGGATCCTCTCTTCCTGCTCATCGTGTCATCTAACCAAGAGGGGCTCAGTTACGTTGAAGGGCGCCATTCAAGAAGTTTGCATCTGGATTTATGTTCAGACTTTCCCAAGGGTCAGGCCATTGGAGCCATCTTCAAGCGACAGGCCTGAGCTGTGACTTCTAACTTTGTGTGTGTGTGTTTTGGATCAAATGTCCTGGCCTATCTCTATCCCTAATTAGAAGAAGGGCTTCTGGGACCTATTTCTCCCTCTTTATGGGCTGTTTTGACAGGCGCTCCGGAGCCTCCGATCCATTGAAAGGGGATCTGTCAGCCCCACTAATGGATGCCTTCATTACTGCTTCCACTCAGGGGAAGGAAGGGTGTGCCTGTCTGAAAACACATGGGTAGCCACAGAAGCATTAGCTTCTCTTGGGGGGGCCTTGGGAGCAGGGATCCATTAGCATGGTGATAATGTTCAAGGCAAAGTGCTACAGCGAGACACTTAGGATTCCCTTGGGCTGCTCCACCCTGCTGCTTCACCCTAACCCCCCTCAGATATCAGGGCTTCATCAGGGGAATGAGCACATGGATGAAGTAATTCTAATGGAAGTAATGGGCCTCGGGGGAACAAGTTCATGCAGGCTTCTGTACCTGAACACGCATCCCCATGCAACCAGGCTGGCGGCCTTACAACGGCTGGAGGGTGGAAGATGAGAGGGCTGGGAAACCACCTCCATTTAGTTACCAGAGACCAGCCATTTCAGTTCCAGGAGCCCTTGTGTGTTGTTCCCTGTCGACACGGCCGAGCTACAGGTAGGTTTGATGCTTAGGATGCAGTTACTGGGTCAGTCAGGCATCCCCCTGCACCATCCACCGGTCATCAGCATTGGCATGGACCAGCTTTCAAGGCATTATGCCCTCCCTCACCCCGTGTAGCAGTAATAATAAATGGTACAGTGGGGGGATTCAGCAAGGATTTTGGGGGTAGAGGGTTCAACGAGCCTGGGAAGGGAGTCTGTATGATGTGTTCAGCAGGTGTTTGCTTTCTGGATGCACCGAGAGCTCTCAGCTTGGGTCAGGCATATGAAAAGAAAGGCAAGAGCTGTTCAGACTGCCCAGGCCACCTGCTCTTTCCTGCCCCATCCAAAAGCCCCATGCATTCAGACAATGCACCTCCTGGGGATGCTGCTCCGTTCACACCTGCCCAAACCCCCAGGGAGCAAGCCCTGTGGCCTGACCCTGCCTTCCACCTTGCCTTGTCCCTTATGATCCAGCCCATCCTTGCATCTCAGCTGTCACGCCCTGCTCCTTGTGGGTTTTTCACGGGTGCCTAGCTGGAGTTGCTCTGATTCACTCTGAGCAGCGCTGCCCCGTGGACCCTGAGGGCTAGCACGCAGGGTGGGGCTTTGCCTGCCGAGCAATGCTCAGTGCCTCGACCTGTCGGCTCCCGGCCTGCGGCTGGGATGAGACGACCAGGACGTAGCAAAGAGCGCAATCTGTTAAACCAGAATAAACGAGGGCAGTTGACTCCCCCAAGATGAATGTTTGGGCGTAGCCTTGCCGTTCATACAGTAGCAGCAGCCCATCCTAAAAAGGGATTCCTGACTCTCATCCCAAGGCTGGGACAGGAGTCAGGTGGCTGTGCTGTGCTGAGATGCTTTCATTAGACAGGGATGAGGTCCCTTCCACCCCAGCTTTCCCATGATCCTATAACTGTGCTACAGCCTCCATTGGTTCTGCTCAGATTTACGCTCATCCAGGGGGGAATATTCGGAGCATAGCTCAGCACCTATAATATCCAGCAGCTGCTATGCCAGCTGGAGGTGAGAGGTGAGAAGGCCTCAGAGAATAGCTAACCTGGCACAGAGTACCGCTGGTCGCTGTCCTTTTCCACGTTCCCAGTGTAGGGGCATCCTAGGATGCATCGGGCATAGTGTCGAGGGAATGGGATGGTGTAGCTGGGGCACCAGTCTCTTAAGTATTCCCCAGAGATTAGAGGCCTAAGGGGATCTAGGCAACCAAGGCTAAGACAGGGACACCTTGTCTGCACCAGCACAGACAACAAAAAGGGCCTTTGAGTCCAGGAGATTTACTTCTGGGCTTGACGGTGAGCTCTCCCCAGACGGGATAGCAGCAGTCAGCTTTGTCAATGGCTCAGCCACAGCCCTTGCTGTGTTAGCACAGCTTCTATCTCCTGATCACCCTGCCCCGCGGGGCCAAGTCCCGGCTCTCGCAGTGGAGGCCGAACCCCCGTGGTGGCTTGTTATCTCGGCTGCGAGAGCTTTGTCAAGGGACTGTTCTTCCCTCCTGCCATCCGTCAGCTGCAGCTGATGTCACCCCGAGGAGGAGGGAGAGGTGGGTGGGAAGAGTGGGTGACAGTGTGGGTGACAGCAAGTGGATTGCACTGAGGATTTTCTAGGCAGGCCTGCCTCCCTGCTGTAATCACACCCGCTGAGTCGAATGCAACGCAGGGCACAGCGCATTTGAAGGAAGGAGAGCAGCCTGAGGGGGCTCTCCCTGGGATTACAAGGGTAGACGCTTCTTACAACCAGTAGCTCGTTCTTTAATGGCAGCCCCTCATGGGGCCACTGTAACACCCCTGGGAGACCCGGTGCTGGAGTTACAAGCTGTTCTTTCTGCTTTCGTTGACTATTGCCTGATGGGCTGTGGTTGCAGCAGAAGCACTAAGGAGGACAGTGCCTGTTCTGGGCCTTAGCCTGGGTTCCCAGGGACGGTCTCATCTGAAGGCCAATCTACTACAAAGGCTCACAGTTTTGCGGGGTGGGGGACATGCACCTCAGGCTCTCATAAAGCGCTCCTGCCCTACCCTTGGGGACACGGCTATAGGTGCGAGTTAACCCAGTCACCAATTACAGTTGGAGACTTGGATTCAAATCCAGTTTCGGATCAAGGCTGGAATAAAGCACGTGCTTTCATTCTGCTCCTTTTCAATTTACCGTCATCACAAAACTACCCTGCAGCCGGGTGTGACAGGTTCCTGCCTGGAGCAGCAGGGAGAGATGCAAGGCAGGAGGAGTGAGGTGCTGCCCCACAGCCTGGGCTTAGAGGAGCAAGTGAGCTGCACGTCTCCAGCAGTGACCACCCTAGGGAGCCTCGCTGGTGCTTTTCTGGGTTGGGAGCGTGCAAGTGTGAGCAGGTGGGAAAGGTGTGAGCGAGATGATCCTGCCTGAGGCACCCTGCCACCACCAGGTAGCTGTACCCTGACTGGCATTGGCATGGTCTGTGCTACCCTGGCTACCTGGGGCTATTTTGTGACTGCTGAAGCCAAGACGCTGCGAGAGTTGCTGAGCAACTGCTCAGTACCAATGGAGACCTCTACACTGACTGCACCTTCAATGCGGGGTCACATTAAATGTTCCAGTCCACAAGGGTGTCAGCCACCTTCCCTGCCTCTGTTCAGGGGCTAAATCACATTGGCAGAGGTGACAGAGCTATGGGGATCCCAGCCATCAATCCTGGAGGGCCCATCTTAGGTTAGCCTCCAGGCTGCTCTTACCAGGAGGTGTCCAAAATGATAAATCAGCATTTGAAACCTTTATGATGGGAACTCCTCTCCCCAACTATAACATTGACAGGCACTTGGAAGGAAAGGCTCTGATCCTGGCATTGCATCATCACAGGCAGAGCCTGGCATCTGAGTAGAGCCATGCTAAATGTAATGTAAGCACCTGTCTGCACAGAGCCTGAAGGCTGGACAGTAATTTGGCTTTCCGGAGGTGCTTGCTGTCTGGGAGGCAGCTGGGAACATGTATCAGCATGTGCCAGCTCAGCCCCACGTGACGCGTGGAGCCAGTCCGGCGTACGCTGCATGTAGTGTGCAGAGTCAGTCCAGGCCGTGCATTGTAGGGGCATGCAGCTATGTGCTGCATGGAGTGCCCATGCCAGCCTGGCCCTGTGCACTGGCTCTGGCATGTGGGACAGAGCTGCAGGACCAGATGAGTGTGATATCTCTGGTCTAAACCGTGCCTAGAGCACACCCAACCTCCCCTGCCCACCCAGCCAGGTGTAGGCAATTCTGGAGTTCCCCAGCACCTCCTTCTAATTAACATTAGGCTGCAGGTGGGGGTGTTGCACCTGATTAGGCTGCTCTGCCCTGTGGAGTTGGCTTGGCAAATCCAGCCGAAGGTGAAGAGAAGCTGCCATCACGAGGTACGTGGTGGTGGAGGAGGAAAGGGAGCTAAAGCCAAGGGAGAGGAGTGAGCAGCAAGATTGCTCCCTGTGCTGCCTGCTCTGTTATTAGAAAGGGAACAGGGATATAACCCCCTCATGCATTTTCTCCCATGGGCCTGGCTAGGAGAGGGGTGGCTCCTTGAAGGGCATTACCATGCCTTTTGTTTCCTTGTACATCTCTTTGTTCTGGTTCCCCCTTGTCCTTTGCTCTGGCTGCTGGCATCCTGGCTTTGAGACCCCCCTCGCTGCTGTGGTAAATCACTGGTCTGGCCTTTCTGCTTGTGCTGCCTCTGAAAATAGCCCTCAGATTTCTGCTCGCCTTCCTGACTTATTTGCTGAGGGACTCAGGTGGGTCTAGAGATGAGCTGAAGTGGCAGAATTCAGATGCAGGTGCTGAGCACCCTGACATCCTCCTTTGCCTGGTGTGGCTACATGCTGTATTTTGCAGTGTGTAAAATGCCTTTTTTCCTCCCCCTGGAAAAGATCATCTAAAATCAAGGTGTGCCTCCTATGTTGAAGGGTATATAATAAAAAATAATCTGAATTTATAAAGAAAACTGGGCCAAAATTCAATTCAGTTTATGTTAAAAACTGTTTTTTGGTATGTTTGAGGTGAGGATTTTGTTGTGTGGGGGCAATGCCTTTTATTGGATCAACTGCATGGTTGGATTAAAGCTAGATAACTTCTGAATGCAAGTCAAGACATTCTTCATTTCAACTTTGCAATTGATCCAATAAAATGTATTCCCCCACTAAAAATCCTTGCTTCTCACATGATTCCTGGACCATCATGGTTACAGCACTACTTTAACATTGTCCTCTCCATAAGTTTATCCTTTTTTATTTTGAGAGATGGATCCTGTATATCCAGTATATCTATACCGTAATTTATGGTGATAGCATGGCATGGATCCACAAGTCTTGTTTAGATTCTGGAAATGCCTCAAACACTGCGGGCTTGGGTCTGGGGTTTTAGCTTGGGCCCTGGCTTGATCTTAATTGCAGGGTGTATTCTGAAACCCCTCTCAAGGTCGCCTTACAATGTCTTGCAAAAGGCCTCATGTTTGGAATAGTTATGAATTGACACATCCATGGAAACTCATACCCTTCCTCTTATGCACAACCCATCCTAGAAAATGTCTGCTGCCTCCCCCAGTGTCATTGTGAAGACTCTCTTTGCACCAGATCTTGAGCTTTTTGTGTGGTGTAGACCCCATTAACTCCAGTGGTCCTCTATACAGAGGACCAGCTTTGGTGAAGCAGACGATAGGATCTGGTCCTGGAAAAGGAATGAAGGTGGCAGGTGGAAGTCTGAAGTTTTAGTCCTATGTCAACTGGCTGTGGGACTCTGGTAAATCTGCTGGTTGGCACACGTGTGCGAGCGTCCGCACATGTATGCTCTCATGTAGGTAGGCAACTATCAATCCTTCTGGCTCGTGGTGCATGTGGGAGAGGTCACCCAGACCTTCAATACATATGCCCAGGCAGGAGCTGTGGAGGAGTGGGGGCTCCCCAGGCCATCTATCCCTGCTTTAGGCCACCAAGACACAACTCAAAGGCCAGACTGAGTCCAAACATTTGGTGCCCCGATGGCATCCAGGAATTGAACCCAGGTCTCCTGCATGAACCACAAGAGCAGGTTATGCTCACGTGTACAAAGGGCCAAAAGAGAGGTATACAGACAAGCAATAAAATGCGTTTGTTACTGTTTAGAAATGACCTGTTTGAGTGAACGCAATAGAGAATCCTGCAGTCCGACCACAATGCAACCCCAGGACTGCTGGATTTATGTTAATGCCCTTAATTTCATGGCTTGCTGTCGGGTGTGTGCTGTCTGCATTGAGGAGGCAGGGCTTTGGGTACCTAATTTTGTACGTCTGTAATGCAGCTGGGCAGAGGGAAGCGAATGGAGATGAGGCTCTGCCAGTCATTGCCCAGCTGATGTCAGGCTGACAGTGGCCCCTCCTGCACACTTCTGCAGCTGCTTGCCTGCTCTTGGCAGCCCTGTGTTGGAAAGCTGGCGCTGCCAAGGTCAGGCATCTCCTTCCTCCCCCCCCCTTCTCCTTGTTCATTTGCTGGAAAGTCAAAAGCAGTCCTCACTTGCCACCCTGCTGCCGTCTGGGGATTGGCTGGCTTTTAGATGCACTGTGCTGCTCCATGATGCATCAGCTACGTTTTTGGCTGCTCTGCTGCGCCCATCGATCATTTAATCCTTAATGGAAACTGATTTGATTAGAATCAGCTACTGACCAGTACCTCCGGGTTCCTCTTTCCCTTAGTGTCTCTGAGGTGTCCTCTCTTCCGGTAAATGAAAGGAATTAAGGGAAGAGTTTGAAGAGATCTTGGCCTATATGCCATGACAAACTTCTTGATGGTGAAAGTCACTAACACCTAGACCTATCTCCCCCGAGAAGTGGAAGTCCCAGTATATTTGCAGCTAAACGGTGTGGGGATCTGTGGGGCTGTCCTGTCTCTAGCATCAGTGATTTTATGCATTCGGTTGGCTGCGTGTCCACAAAAGCCCATTCCCAAAAGGCTGCATTTTCAGAGTAGCTCAGCACAATCTGATGCTGCCCCTTGTTCAGGTATCTGAGTGGGAGCAGTTCTCTTTTGAGATCTGCCCCAGTACGTACGTTTTGAATCTGTATTTGCTGGGAGTGACTCATATGACGCATGATGAAAACAAGCGTTCTGCATATCACAGGCTCAGCTCTCTTGACACATGCATGCGTCTCCTCCTAACATCAAAGAGTGGTTTGCTTTTACCCTGGGACCAACTATACCCACCTATTCTATGTCCTGCTGGTACACACGGCAGGCAGATCTTTCTGATATGCTTTCAGCAGGAAATGAATAAGGATGCCAAGATTAAGACTCAGCTTTCTAAAATCCCTGCCTGTCTTTCTGCTTCTAAGTGCTTTTAATTAATAGCTGGACAGTGCATGTATGTACCCACAAGTCCTGGTGCTTCATTGCATCTGCCTCAGTTTGATGCCCCTATACTCCTTAATTCTCCCCATTACTTAGGCTGTGATCCTGGAAGCTGTTCCATACAGCTGAGCCCTTGCCTCTCCGCACAGCTGCATTGACTTTGGTAAGCTCCTGGCTGAAGCTGGACTTTGCCTGCACGGAGCAGCTTTCAGGATCGAGGCCTGTGTTTCTGTACATGTTTGTGAAACAGTGGGAACCCTGTTCCTGATTGCGACCTTAGGGTGCAGCTGTGAGAAATATTTTAACAGGGTTAACAAATAACTTGCTATTTGGAGATGGGGCCCTGAACCAAAGCTTCTGATCCTGGTGCCTGACCCTTCAGAGCTGTTTGAAATGTAGATGTGAGTTCTGCAAACAGATAAAGTCCATTTACAGGCTAAATCCAGCCCGAGGCTCCAATCCCCCTAGGTTTGTCAGGTGTTTGCAATCTGAATGTTAGTGCTGGAGCCTGTCTCTGTTTAATATTTTAGTGAGCTGCTCCCAGCCGGCAGTAGGTGGGTTTCAAAAGCTTTAGTGTTCCAGTTCACGTCCTGACTGTGCTGATGCTCTTTTGGGGTCTACAAGGCAAGGCTTCAGACCTCCCCAGCACGGCCCCCTGCGGAGGTTTTCCCTACTCTCTTTGCCACCAGAACAGCCTCCCTCACGGCAAATCGCCTGTTTGGTTGCTAACCAGAACCAAGAAGTGCCATAAACGGTGTCACGGATGAACCAAAATGGAACGGGATAAAAATAGACATTGTGACCTTTCCCGAGCTGCCTCCACAATGGTCTGGCTTGAGTCTGGGGAGAGGGGCTTAGGAGCATTTGATCAAAACTGACTGTTCAGTCGCCTAGTGTGGGAATGGGGTTGGGCCTCGGGTGCCTACACAGAGATGTCTAATGGCTTGATTTTTCAGAGATGCTGGCACCTTTACCAATATCATCAACCCAAGGCAATCGGGCCACTGATGGTTCCCACTCAGCGTACAGGGGTTTTTCCATCAACTACTGATTTAAACCTGTGGCTCATTGTAGGTGCTGCTGTACAAAGGCCCTTGCAGTTGGATGCTGCCTTAGAAAGAAACTGGATTTCAAAGCACTTTGCAAACATGATTAACTATGGCCTCGCATGCCCATCTTTGGGCAGGAGATGATGATGATTAACGTCTGTTTAAAGTTGGAGGAGCTGAGGCACGGGCAGGCCAACTGGTGTTGTCAAAGACTTTTAGCAGAGAAGAGAAAGGTGGGTGAGGAGGCCTGTCCCTTGCTTTGTGCACCAGACTGTTTCCTCCTTTTTCAGGAAACCAAAAATCTCAATGCCTGGAACTCTGCAGGACGCAAGACACCTCGTGGCTGAAAAACCCTCCTGCAGACAAACCTCCCTGACTCCCTGCTTTATAGAAAGCTGTGTTTGGAGGATCAGTGTAGCATTCTTCTTTACCTGTAGCATTTGATTCTGAATAGTCTTAAGGCAGCCTTAACTTGTTTATATGGCATCAGGCAGTTTGTTTGAGGCATCTTTGCTGCACAACGGACTAGTGGCTGGTAACCTGACTGGCAATGTGCTTTCATTTTTATAGGGCGCGTCTACACAAGATGCTTTAAGGTGCATTAGCCTAAACTTAAGGCGCATTAGGGTTCGTGTCTACACACGCACACCCTTAATGAACTTTAAAAATGGCAATTTTGGACTAATTGTGCCTAAATTTGATACCTGCAAGTGCAAGTATCAAATTTAGTCATGAATAGTTAAAGTGCATTAAAGCGCGTGTGGACATGTTAAAGTGCATTAACGCTCTGTGTGTGGACTGACTTGGGACTAACTTTAGTCCCAAGTGAGTCCACACGCAGCGTTTATGCTTTTAAACGTGCGCACATGTGGACGCCTGCCTAACCCCGCTTAATGAGCATTAAGATAATGCACATTAAAGTTAGGTACGCTTAAATGCATGTGTAAACGCACCCTAGAGTCCTGCATTCAGAAAGGCCAATAGCTGGTGCTCCTGAAACTGCTTTTATGGATATGGTCCTTGTAGAGTAATGTTGGAATTGTGTCCTCAGCTACACAGAACAGCTACAAAAAAACCCTGCTTTAAACAAACACCCAAAGGACAAGCGGTTGTAGGGGGAATCAGCTACCCAGTAAGAAAGAAGTGCTATAATGGGCTGCTCAGTGAATATGTGGCATTGCTGCCTTCTTCTCAGCTTCCCTTGGAACTGAGCACCTACATACTCTGTCTTATAAATAGCAGTGGGAACCTGTACGTTAGGTTTGGGGAGGCCTCTCCTACTGCTTCTCATGAAGTTCCCTGGGGCCGGGATGTGCAGTGAGAGGGCTGTCATGTCATAAAGCAGGCATGCCACTTACATAGCACCCCTTGAACAAAGCTCTCAAAGCTATTTGCAGAGCAGGGGTTGCCTTCGGAGGTGGCTTCTAAAAGCCAAGCAAAATCTAGCTAGAAACCTTGGATTTCCACTCTTGATTAGGGCAGGGAGTTGCGTATTAGAAAGGGGTCCCTGAGACAGGTGCTAGCACAGTTCTCCAAGGGTTATGTCCGTTAGGACTTCATAGAAACTGGTTCGGTTATTTTTCCCCTAGCAAGTAAGCTTAAAGAGGGCTGTGTAATGAAATATGAAACTCACCCCATCTTGATGAATCCAAGATCAATCTGCCTGTGGATTCCCACACTTACAGGGGCACGTGTGGGGTCTGCTGTGCATGTAGATTTGGCGGCGTGTTCAAGACGTGCGTATGTGCATGCATGCATATATGCAGGTGTGTAGCACATGCCTTCCTAACTATGGAATAACTGAATATGTGCTAAAGCAGCCTGGTGGGGAAACTAGCAGAAGAAACAAGGATATGCATCATTTCACTCTCAGCCAAGTCACTCCAAGTGACAAAGCCCTCAGTGCCTCCATTCCTTTGCTAGTTGATATGATGATAGGCAATAGCATTAAGGTCTCATCTCAATCTAGTCTGTGCTCCAAGGATAATGTGCTACTGGGTTTAACCCTTTCCACACTCGCAAAACCTGAGAGAATGCCTTGTTCTTTATTCTCAGGGCATTACTGTCTACTTCCTCTTGCTTGCAACAGGGCACTGTTAATATACCTGTCTGGAAGAGCGATATACCTCCAGTGGGTCACCAGGGCAAAACCGTGCATTGGAGATAGCACCTGCAGAACTGCTCCTCTGGCACCAGTAACCTGCTGCCTGGGAGTTATGAGGGTAGAAAGTCGCTCTTCTTGCAACAAGTCTAATCCCCGAAACCCTGTGAGGGCAGTAGAAGGAAAGAGAAGTAATTGGAGCTGCTCCTTCTTCTGGACCAGGCTGCTGGAGCAAGACCTCTGAACACACACTTCCCATAGAGGTTCTGGGGCTGTGCGCTCGCTTGGATAACTGCTCCCTATGTCTCCTTCCAGGCTGGGATGGAAAATAGCACCTCTGCCCCTCCGCCCCACCTGGGACAAATTTCTGGAACAAAACTCTGTTCCCGTCTCAAACGCTGCCTCGTTTTAGCAGTGAAATGTGCACCTTGAACCTCTCTCTGATGCATTCAAACCTGGAGCCTTCCCCTTGCTTCTGATTGTCAGGGCTGATGGGAAACGCTGAAGTACTGAGAGGGGAGGGGTGTTTGCTGTATTTCAAGCCTCATATGGAGGCAGAAGAGCCAGAAACCTTGCGCAAACACGACTCCTAGCGCAGATTCTCCAGTTCAGCCAAGATGCACCTCCCAACCCGGCCTCCTCTCAAAGATGGTTGAGATCCCACCTCGACCTGAGCCTTGTAGACTGAGAGCTTGCAATGTTGTGCTCCTGGGCAGGTCATTGACAGTGAGAACTGAGCCTACGTCTCCAGGCTGGAGTGTCTGCTGCCTGAGCTGAAAGTCTCCTGTGTGTTAGGACTGTAGGAGGCTCACCAATTTCTGTACGCAGCCTGGCCACCGCAAAAGGGAGACGTAAACCTGCTCAGTGGGGCGCTGTTCCAAGCTCCCTGTGGCTGTCCTGCTTGACTTGTTCATTCGCTGCCTGGCATAATATCTCTCTGATGGGGACCTCTAGGCAATGTTCTGGTATAAATAAACCTGGAGGCTGAAACGAAGCATTGCCTAATGGGTCGCGTGTTTGATCCATGAGCTCAGGCAGTGGAGACTGCTGCTCTTAGACCTCAGATAGCAAACTCAATCCTTGCACAATCCTGGTCACTGCACATGCAGGATGTATGCCCCTGACTCTGTGCAGCTGCATACTTCGGAGCGGTTTGCTTGGGATTTTTTAGCCAACCTATTTTCAACAAAAGCCACTGCCAGGTGAGATTTGCTGAGCTCTGAAAGCAAGGCGTACATTGTGGCTGATAAACCGGTGCTGGGCAGGGGCTGTCTCTTGTCTCGTGTATGTACAGAGCCCAACGCAACTGAGCTCTGATCCAGTAAAAATACTGGTAATTAATAGAAAGAAGCGAGAGAGAGGGGGAAAAAATGACATTTGGGGAGGTGTCTTGTGACCTGTTGCGTGCAGGGTGGGACAGAGGAGTTGTTCTTACAGATCCCTCTGGGTTCAACATCTATGATACGGTGGCCTGTGATAGCCGGGCACTGGACCCAGCAACCCAGGTGTTCCTTTCCAATCTTCGGCTCCTGGAGTCCAAAAGGGGGATAGAAATGAGAAAAAAAGACAGGAAGCCAAAGAAAGACGAGAGGGAAAAGAGGCCAATAGAAGAAGCAGAGAATGAAAAGGGAAATGAAGGAGTGAGGTTCCACTGGGCAGGGCGAGCCCAAGTGTGGTCACGAGCCTGGCTCGGTGGGAATGAGCTGTCATTCATCTGAACTAGCGGGACAAGCTCTTGCACAGGGGGAACAGCTCTTTGTACCTGCAAATGCTCCTGGGGAAATCCTCTGCTTCCTTGTGAGGCTTAAAAGAGTGCATGGCTGGAGGGAAAAGTGTTTCTGATTTTTCACTAGTGCATGGAAAAAAGGGCCTTCCCTGCTTCGCTTAAGCTGAAACCACATTGTGAGGTCTGTGCAAATGTTGGGGACTTTCGCTCTCTGAGCAGAACCTTTTCCCTTCCTGCCGTATTGAAAAACAATATCCTGTAGTGTTTTAGACTACTCAGTGCAAGCCCTGCTTCATCTTGTCAAATACAGCATGCTGGATTGTCACCTAAAGCGAATGTATTCAATAGACACTTCTTCAATTCTCAAAGCTCCCATTTTGTCATGCAGGTCACTAAGGGGGAGATATTTTCATTAGCACTTCAGGTATTTAGCGGCCCTATGAAAGTCAGCGGGGCTTGGATTTTTGGAAAATCCCCTCCTTACGAGTATTACTGTGCTCCTTTATATATTACCCCAAACGATATAGCTTTTGATAGCAGTATCATTGTGTTCTTGAGTCACAGCACTAAGCACCTGTTGGGTTTTGCTGGATCTGGAAAAGATCCACTTGGCCATCAGGACAGCAGCCCCAAGCTGCTATCTGCTGAATGGCTGATGCTTTCTGCTTGCATCAGAAAAGGAGTTTCCATGTCCAAAAGGTGCGCAGAGGTTAGGCTGAGTAGGGGTGGGAGCTGGCTTTTCTCTGAGCAGGGGTAAGATGAGCTAAGAGTGGGATAAGGCAGCACCTGTGGGCTCCTAGTTTGGGGGGGGGGCATGGTTTGTGCAGCATAACAAGGTGTGTGGCTGTGCAGTTTTCCAGGCATGCCTTTAGTGACAAGCTCAGGACTGGGGCATGGTAGGTCCTGCCAAAGCAGCTGGCCAAATGGGAGCTTTTGCAGCTTTTGCAGCACTTGTGCTCTTGCAAATGCATTGGGCTGTTGCTTGGGTTCAGTGTGTCTTATCATCTCTCTTCCCCGATATGTTCAGAGCTGTCTCCTCAGCAGCTGAACACAGCAGCAGCACAGGCCAGCGCTTGCTGAAGCCATGCTGGTCATTTGAACACCGCTTGGAGCCTGTGGTGACGTTTTTCAACCAAAGCTGGCCAGGCCTTATGCGGGGGGCATTGTTGGGAAGGAGTTTGCTTCCCCCCTGTCCATGCATGCATAGAGCTGGGCCACCCAGCACCTTGAAAGGATCAACTAGTGTTTCTCTAAGGGGAACAGAGGGACTTTTTTTTAACTGCCCCCCCCCCCAAATTAACTGCTCTGAAAACAGCAAGGAAGGGGGCACTTGTTTTAAAAGCCAAGCTCCTGCATAGCTGTAGCGGCTAACCACTCTCGCCCATCCCTTCAGCAGTTTGAGCATCCTGGTAGAAACGGGACACAGAGGAGCCTCCTGCTCCATCATCTCCTGCCTGGCTCTGGCCTCCACCCCTTGCCTGTGGGCCCAGCCTGGAGATTTTCACCTGTGACTTGACTGAGGTGACCCCTCACTGATTGTCACCGTTGCCCCAGCTTCCCCCACAACCCCCTTGCACCTCCCCGACAGGCTGCAAAACCCTCGGTGGCCTGAAACACAG
>NW_017729019.1:7356842-7376911 GCF_001723915.1 Gavialis gangeticus | reverse complement strand
GGAAACCGGAGCCCGGGGCCGGATCCGGAGCCCGGCAGGCCGCAAAACCCGGAAACCGGAGCCACCCTCAGCACACGCCGAGCAGCCCGAACTTCTGCTCTCCACCTGAGAGCTGCAGTCCTAATTAGGAGCAGAGACAGGAGAAGCAGTTGACAGCTGCGGTGGCTCTGATCCTCTCTCCCTGCAGTGGGGAAACCAAAATCCCCATGCTCGTCTGCCTGCACCCTGCTGCCCTGGGTCTCTCCCAGCCTCGGGGGAAACCCAGCAGTGTTGTTGTAGGAGTGGGGAAGAGGCAGGCTGGCACAACCCTCTGTATGGTAGCTACCCTTTAGCGAGAAATTTGGGGCTCTCCATCACCATGAAGTGCCCCCACACGCCGTGCAACACCGTAGGCTGACAGCACGACTGCAAAAACCCACTGCCCCTTCACAGTTCTGCTCGTGGTTAATACCAGCATCCAGGTGCTCTCGTCTTCAGCCACAAGTGAGACGTTCCCGGACACCCCACCCCACCCCACGCCGCGCCCAGCCCCTTTCCAGCACAGCAAGAGCTTGCAAGACGACAGCTAAAGGGACAAAACCCATCTTGCATCGCTGCCTACACCATCCCTTCCCCGTGCTAGAGGGCAGGCGGCCGGTTCCCCAAATGGTACCCCCAATGCCATGTTCCTAAGGCAAGCTGAACACTGTTGGAGGTGACTGAAAGTTAACACTGATGCTTCCTTGCCATCCAGATAGCCCTTCACTCCTGTTCCCGAATTGAGGCTTGGAGAAGCAGAGGGAGACCACTTACCTGGGCCTGGATTGACACGTGCGCGTGCACGCCCGGGGCGAGCGCCTGTGCAGGGGAAAGCCTGGCGTCCTTGCTGCTGAAACAACCTTCCCGTCGCTGCCTGTCCTCCGCCTCCCCCAGGCAAGTCCTTCCCAGGCACTGCCGCTTGCCTGTGTGTGGATGTGTGTGCGCCCAGAGCCACTGCAGCATCTCTGCATTAGGATGTGCTCCTCCCTCTCCCTCCCTCCCCTGCGCGCTCCCTCGCTCGCTGGCTTTCAACCACCACTCGGGGTCCCTGGAGAGAGGGTTTTTTTTTTTGCTCTCTGCCTTTACCTCATTTGCCACAGTCCAAGGACCAGTCAGAGAGGGAGAGCGACTTGCAGCATCATACATAATTCATGCTCCTTCCTGAGCCTGGGCTGCTGCTGCTCTCACCAGCTTCAAACACAACCACCCCCAGATTGGACTGATTTGCCTGGGGACCCACCCCATCCTCAGTGCAGAAGGATTCAAGGAGGGCATCCCTGCGGGCCTGAGCTGGGAGAGGGCGGGCCCGGGCCAGCCAGGCAGGGAGGGGAACAGGAGCTCGGCACACAAGGCTTGAGCTGTGCTAAGTGCATCCCTGTTTCATGCAGACAGTGGAACTTGCTCTTGGTGTCATCCCGAGACACCCCGACAAGCTCAGGGAGCCTTGATTTTTTTTTTTTTAGTAACGGCACTTAGCAGCGTGGTTGGGGTGGGCAGGGAGCTCTGTGCACATCTAAAATGGGTGTGTGGGGGGAATAATTCAGAGCCAGATTATATGGGGGCATTCCAGCTCAGCCCCGTTATGGAGGGAGAGCCGGTCTCTCGAGTGTGGAGCTCGTTGCAAGCTGTCGCCCAGAGTCCGCAGGGTGCTGGGATTCAGGCTCCTGGAAAGGGTGTAGTTGCCTGTGGGGACTGGGAATCCCTGTGCCATCCAAAGTGAGTGCCCTGTGGTTCTGGTAACGAGAGCCTAGCTGATGGGCATTCTTGTAAGTTAGTTGCATCGAGGCTTATTTCTTCCCCTGCCATCCTGGTCCTATCTGAGCACCTCCCAGGTAGGACAGGATTTATTCACATGCTAGGATGAGCAAGTGGGGTATGACCACTCTCTGTGCTTTGATGGAGGACTGAGACGTGAGGGGGCTGTGCAACGTGCCCAGGGCCGTGCAGGGAGTCTGTGGCAGAGCCGGGGTGGAATTCCAGTCTCCTGTTTGCAGTGTGGCACTTTCCAGCAAAAGCCCTTCCTTGTTTTTTTTGTGGAGAGAAGATGAGAAGTTTATTGAGGCTGTCTGTGAAATGTGGCAGGGATGCTGACCTAATAACAGAGTGACTTCATGACACCCTGAGGTCACCATGAGCCCAGGGTAAGGGAGAGTTAGGGACGTGGAGCTTCCCAGTGATCTGTGTGCAGCTTCACTGGCTGGACTAAAACTCAGAGCCTCTTCTTCTTCCTGCTGGCAACCACAGGTACCTCTCGTCCTCTCCCAATCTGAAATGAAATGAAGCCCAACTAATCTAAGATCAATCCGTGTGGATTCCCGTGTAGGTGTGGGTACGTGAGAGGGCCTCTGTGCGTGCAGTCACTACCTGCAGGTACTGAACTAACCTATATCCTCATTTCTTTGGCGAGTTTCCTACCTGGCTACTATAGTTCATATTCAGATACACCACAGCTAGGGTGGTGTTTCCTACATGCCTGCATGTACCCACGGACATGCACATACTGCCAATGGCTAGAGCAGAGTTAGATCTGCTCGCACCTACTCTGAGCTTGCATTACGACTTTCCCATGCTCATGGAGGACCCTAAAAGCCTCTGTTTCACCAGTGAGCAAGTGCTGCACAGAAAGCAAGGCAAGGCTGCCCACCTCCCTTTTCCCCCTGGAGAGGCCACCTCTATGGTCAGACTCCTCTGCTCATCCCATCCTGCTGGGACTGCCCAGATGGGGTTGTGGTAGGTTGTATGCTGAGCCTGTTTGTCCCTGGAGGACTAGCTTCAGATCCGGCATGCCTCTCCTCCCCAGACAGCTGCTAAGTTGGCACTGTCACCACAAGGAATGTTTTAACCTTGGCTTGGCCTCCTGTGCACCCTCTAGGGCTAATTAACACATCCTGTTGTTTGCTGCAGACATGCAGTGCAACTGGATGCTGCTCCCAGATAGGGACTCTTAAGTGGTGTCCACTGGACACGCTAGGCGCTGATGGACGGGGTGTCAGCGCATGGCAAGCAACAGCACAAGGTGGCTAATCAAACCGTGTCCTATTTGGACTCCGCATTGCTGGGTGGGGAGCGGGACGTGAGGGCGGGCTGCAAAGACAGCCATCGCTTTCTGTCCCTTCCATCTGGCCACACGCTGACTCCAGGGTAAGCTCATCAATAATGTAAGGAGATCAATGGACATGGGCTTGGGTCTGTCCACACATTAATGGCCTGCAATTACAGAGGAGTAATTAATGAATTAGCGTCCCTGTATTGATTGGCAAGGCTCCAGAAGGCCAGATTCCTCTGGTTGGGCAGGAGCGGGAAGGAGGAAGTATTGCTTGCAGCTGGGCAGCTTCTTTCTCATAGATGAAGCAGTCGGTGACAAAACACGTGTGCGTTCGTTCTGCGCCACACCCCTCCTCTCACGTGTCTGTCTGATCTCCTGTCCTGCCAATCGCCGCAGCACTTTGGCTGATTTGCAGCTGGGAATTTCATAGGTCACCTGTATGCGCTCTGATGAGAGGTGAAACCCAGGTGTGTTTCTCTGTTCTCCACCTCTCCCTCTAGTAGTCACTATGCTTGTGTGAGCAAGGCGGGAGGGTACTGCACTAGGACTTGGAAGATCCTGGGTTCAACTCCCAGCTCTCTTGTTAGCACACTGTGTCCATGCCTCAGTTTCTCCATCTGTAAAATGGGAGCAATGCCACTGACCTTCTTTGTAGTGTGGTTTGAACAGCCCGGTAGAAGAGCTTGAGGTTATTACAACAACGTCAGAGGCCTATGTAGGATAGAAACTCCCTTGGCACTTTTATGGGTGTTGAACCTGCCCCCCCCACCCCCGGTCCCTGCTGCAGTCTGACATGGGGGTCTTACATGCCTCCTGATCTTTAAGCATCATTGATGGATTCAAACAGATGCGAGATCCTTCTCCCCTGGCTGTAAACCTGTGTGTGCAGGGTAGCTGTGCGCCACTGAACCGTGTCTCGTTGGCGTATTAGGTTCTGAACAAGCTTTTGGGAATCCTTCAGGCTACAGGTTGCCACTGCCCATGAGGAGGGACCCCAGCGAAACAGTGCTGCCGTACCGTTGTTCTGAGGGCCTAACAGAGCTGCACGTTCATCTCCGCAGCAGGCAGGGAGAGACGGGCAATCTGGACTCAGTGCAAATCTCTGAACTTGGTTGGGGCATGTTGGCGGGGGCTGGGGGGCCTGCAGCAGTAATCTGGCACTCTCTGGAGTCTGTGACCCTTGGGATGTGGAGGGCCACTTGCTTTCTTTGCTTTCAGTCACTGGAAACATCTGGGGGAGGTGTCCGTTATCCGTGTAGCTCCGTGAGGTAACATGGTGCATCTCAGTTGCATGGCTCCAGGGCAGCCGTTGATGCCAGATGAGACTTGGACCCTGCAGTGTGGTCACCCGCAAATCTTCCCCCTGCAAGGAGAACAAGCACGCTTGAAGCCGGCCAAAAAGCAGGCCTAGGGTTGTGTCCCACCCAGCAGGCACAGCTCCGGGAAGAAGGGCTTAGCAGGATGTTGGAGGGCAAGGGACTCGCTGCCCACTGCCTCCCAGGAGAGAGGGCTGAAGGGGATGTTCACAACCAGGGTAGCCCAGATCCTCAGTTACACTGAAAGGCAGTTTGCTCCATGCTTCCTGCGGGAGGGCAAGAGCCTGGAGCTGACCCCACAGGCCCTGCACCCCTGAGTACGCACGCAGGCACAGCGAAGGAATTTGGCCACGCACAAGATTTTGCTGCTCAGCCATTGTGTTTTTGCTGCAGGGGACAGAACAGTGTGGCTAGATAGCAATCAGCTTCCCTGGGGATGCTAGCCTAACCCTCAACAAAAGGCCATTGATTACCAGGAAAGGAAGGACCCGCCTGAAGGAAATCCAGGCAGTCTGCCTGGATGCAAAGGGCATTTGAAGCATGCAGCGCACTGCCAAGGGCAGCCAGGAAGGTGGGGGTGTTGGAGAGGAAGGGAGAGATGGGGGGTCTGTTTCCTGGCTGGATTTCATTGCTGAGGATGGGGGGACAGAGGTGGGTGGGGAGGGGGAAGGTTGTTGTGTGTGATTTTTTTCTTTTCTTTTTTTCCTGTGCTGTATGTGGAGGAGAAGCTTTCATCTAGCTGTAAGCCAGACCTTCGGGGTACAGACAGAAGAGCCTGGGTCTGCTCCTCCTGTCTATCTAGTTTCCTGTGTTGGGCCCGCTGCAGTGGTGTAGGATCCCTTACTTTGCAGGGGGGGTGTCATAATCCTCTGGATGGGTGTTTATCCTCCCATTTCAGAGCAGGTGAACTGCAGAGGACACAGCTTCCTCATCCGGCTTTTCTCTGAGTGCAGGAGAGGAAACTGGTGGGACTGTCAGGATAACGAAAGCAGCAGGGGCTGGGGGTGGCTGTGACGCCTTTGCTATTGCCTCTCTGCACAGCGGAGACTGGCCAGTAATGGGAAATAGATGGATGCCTCCATTCCACCAAAGAGGGTGATTAAGGCGGTCTGCTGGCATTGATCCAGACCCTAGGGGCGAGAGTCGGTGGAGGTCGGAGAAGAAGTGGCTGCACTTATCTTGCCACAAAGAGCGATCAGGGCTAATGTGCACGTGTCTCCCCGGGTATTGATCGCGAGGGGGAAGATAGTTCCGCTGTCGGTCACCTCTGCCCAGATGTGCTGCGTTCCCTCCGGAACTGACGGACGCAGAGGTAGCGTTCGGAGGCCAAAGGCAGCCTCCGTGTCTCCTTGCTGCTGTGCTGGTTTGCGTCTTTGAGGTGGCTACAAGGGTTTGTGCCCCCATCCCCTAGAAGGCGTGGCGCACGCTTATCAGCAGTCTCATGTGGCCATGTCACTGTTCGAGTCTGAGCCCCTCAGACCTGGAGGCTCTATCCTTCCCCGTAATGTAGGGAAGAGTTATGGTCCTCATCGCAGATGAAGGATCTGGTTGTTTTTCCCCATTCTCCTGAAGCACTGGCTATAGATCACTAGCTGACGTGATAGGACTGGTGGTCTGATCTGGCATATAGTAAATCTGAGTTTCAGCTCAGCTTTCCCTCAGGGGAATGAATACAACCCAACCCCAGCTGATTCTCAGCAGCGCTCCACATCTCAGGTGTTTGGGTCACAAAACAGCCTGGAGGAAAGCAATGAGGCTGGGGGTAGGGGGTGCAAGACAGGCTCAAATCAAGCAATGTGGATGGGAACGTGAAGGGAGGAAATCCACGCCAGCTCTGCTCAGGGATGTGGCTTCCTGCCCATGCACGCTCAGAGCCTGGCTTCTTCCCAGCGTGATGCTCCCGGCGTAGCAGGACCCGCTTCTTAGCATGGGGGAAAGGTGCCAGTTCCCCTGTAGGAGGTCTGTGACCCTGCGGGGAACACCCTTGCCGAGGAGAGAGAGAGCCTCCAGGATGCATGTAGGTGAAGTCAGTCAGCATCAGAGCATGCAGGGCTGATTTGGCAGGCCTATTAATCCCTGGTGCTGCTAAGTGCTCTCTCCCTTTAGAGGATAGCAAAAGGAGGTGATGAAGCTCGAGGTGGTTCTTTAATGCAGAGGGCTGGAGGAGCCTGGCATTCCCCCAGCACGGGCATCCCGCCCTCTAGACTAGAAACAAATGGACCCGGGTAATGGCAAATGGCTCTCGCGCTTTCCCAGCTCCGGTCACTGCTGGATAGGAACAGGGCAGGTTGTAAGCCTAATGCTTCCTCCAGCAATAGGCAGGATAGCCCTTAGCCTGCTGCAGGCCCTGGCAGCGGCTGTTCCCTTGGGTGCCCTTGTAGCCTGCCACAATGCAGGGGCGGGGGGCTCATGGGGGCTGTTTTATGAGCAGGCCTATATATCCAGAGGGTTGCTGGTCTCCCACGAGCTGTCCTGCTCTGGACAAGTCTAGCAGGTCACGTCCCAGATGCCAGGCAGCAGGTCCTACCCCATCACTTTTTGCAAGTAGCCCAGGGCAGCCAGCCCCCTCTGAGCTGGTACGTGGACTGTGCGCAGCAGTTCTTGTGAGGTTTTCTGAGGCTTCTTATCAGATGCCCACCCCTGCAGCCCAGTGCTGGGAGCTGGGCCTCCGTCCCACCCAGCAGCAATGGAAGAGATGGGTCAGTTGGTCATACCCAGCCTGGCAAGGTTTCTGTGACATGCTGAGCGTCAGGCCCGTCTGGAAGCCGTCTCATATTTTGGACCAGGGAGCGTGAAGAAAAGGAGTGGGAGCTCTTTCTGTCACTCAGCTGGTCTCCAAGGAGGAAGAAATGCACCCACTGCAGCTGCACGGGAGTGGGCGGCTCTAATGCCTTCATCCTATTAGTGAGATTCAGCACAATTACAGCTTCATTAGCCAAATAGGCTCTTCTGTGCATGGATTCCCACCCTGCCCCCCACTTCCAGCCTTCACGCTGGGGACCCTTGGGGAAGAGCATTGGAGAGCCCCAGGGAGGCAAGACAGGAAAGGAGGAAGATGCAGTGCTGGTAGAGGGGAAGAGCCGCTCCTGGCTCATCTGTCACATCTGAACCAAGAGCCTCTGAGAGCGGGTGCGGAGGTGGCTGGTTCGAAAGCGTGACTCTGCCATATGTTTGCTGGGCTGCCCCCACGGCGTCCTCCCATCCTGACCTGTTAGCCCATATGCTCTGCACCTGGGCACTGATGGGTGATGGGCACCTGCTCCATGAGCTCTGACTGGGGACACCTTTTCAAAGAGCTGCTGCTCTCCCCCGCAGTCCTGTGTGGCACGCAGGCCCCATCCTGCTGGAAGTGCTGAAACAGCCAAGTGTGGCCCATCGGAGCCTGGACGCTGGCGATCTCTGCCCCTTGCCTGCTGCGTGACTGAGAGCAAATCTCTTCTGTTCTCCATGCCTCAGTTTCTGCATCTATAAAACAGCATGGTGGGACCCAGAAGTGTGTGTTAACTAGCCAGTGAAATGCTGTGAAAGCCTCAGCTGGTGTGCAAAGAGTTTGTTTTGTTTTTCTTTTTCTAAAGCAACTTATTGCTCATTATTTGTTAGTGCCCAGAGAAGCTGGGAATGCATCCTGGAAATGCAGGCTCATTTATTATAGGCTGGGATGTTTGCACGATATAAATATTTACAACTGTGCAAGATAACAAGTAAGGATTCAGCTCTCCTGGTTTGATAATGCCTTGCCTATCTGACAGCCACCCTGTAGGGATGTTTCGCTCGCTCTCTGAAACAGGACGTTCTCTGGGTGTAAATATTTTGGATTGCGTTTTCCAGCCAAGTAGCTGAAAGCAGCTAGTCCACCCAGTGGGGGAAGAGGGGGCAGTTGTTCGAGTGGGCAATCACCAGATCTCATTGTTAGGAGGAATCTTGCTTTGGAAAACAATGCAGTGTGACTGGCTTGAGTTGGCAGGCGCTGGTATTTGCTGGATTCTTGCCATCCCCGCCTGGATGGCGGCTCGCGTCCTGTTTCTCCAAGATGCCGCTTTGCACGCTCTCGCTTTAAGACAACGGCTCCTCGTGCTCTGCTCCCTGCAAGCTTCAGTCCCTTTCTGTTTCCTTCTGAGGTTTAACTAGGTTGGCTCGTTTGCTGCACGAATCCCCTGGACTGCAATGCGTGCGGGTGAGCGATGAGTACCGGTACACCTACGGAGGTGGAGGCCCGGCTCGGGAGTTCATGTTGTAAAAGTACGGGCCTGGAGAGCTTCCCTGAACGAGCACGATCACTCCGGCAGGGCCAGTAGGGGCCTGGCTAGGTAGATGGTGGCTCTCACGCAGGTCGGCAGGGGTTTATTGGATGGTGGGCTCGATGCTGAAAGCTCCCTGCAGTGTCCTGAGCGCACTCAGGAATGCGCTAGGGATCGGGGCTCTCAGGATAGGTTCCCATAAGAGCCACCGGCCTAGGTTTTGAGAGCTGAGGTGCACTTCACTGGGGACACGTCGCAAGGTGAGCTGGTCCTTTAGAAAATCTGGGCTCAGTTAGTGCCTTCCCAAGCCCTCGTCTGCTCCTGCAGGCCAAGATGACTGACAGGGCTGTCGCCTGACCCCTGCTTCCAAGCCCATCAACTGGAAGGCTGCAAACTAGGCACGTGTTGTACCCTGCAACATGGCCAAGCTGGGGGCCTTAAACGGCCACAGTTTTCAGCAAGTGCTCCTGCCCTCTGGAAATAAGTCTCCTTCTAATCTGCTTCCAAAAACAGAAGCAACCAACATGGCTGATCATTCGAAAACCTTGCCCACTTGGTTGTTTTGCCTGGATGATAAAGGGGTCAGCTAAGTGGCATCTTATGGGTTACAAAGGATGGATCGAGCTCTTTAAACTACTCGGTGAAATCCATTGCAGTAAATGCTCAAGCAAGTCCCCGAGCTGCTGAAAGGATTCCCTGTCTTTTCTACGGCAGCGCACGAACGATTACTTATACAGGCCTAAGGAGTATGCGTGCATCGCTTGCAGAGCGTGACACGGCCTAAGGGACTTTTTCTCATTTGGTGGGCTGCAGTTTGAGAGAGATCTGGAATGAGTCTACAAAGCCTGACCCGAAAGGCACTGGGCATTTGTGCAGTGGAGACCCCAGCGCTCCTCGCGTGGAACGTTTGCCCAGATGAGGAGTATGCTGGAAAAATTCAAGTACAACAGCCACGAAGTTAAAATGATCAAAGAATTAAAGGCAGATATGCGGCCAGAAAATCCCAGCTGTGCTATGCATATCCTGTAGGACACAAGAGAGTCTCTCATTCCTGGTATCGTGGAGCATAAATATTCCTCAGCTTGGGTCTGGAAGAAATGTCACTATTTTGGCCTGTTATTACATAAAGAAGCCCAACAGCAAAGCACCTATAGCTGACCTTAGATTTCTCACCAGAGAAAGTCTATCCAGGTACTAGATTGCTATCATTCAATATGGTAGCTATGCCTGTTAAGTATCTAGTACAGATATAGATTTAGGACAAGAAAATGCACGTAGGACAACAAAAAGAGCTGGAAATGTGTTTTGCCTTTTCCTCAGAAGCCTCCCACTCTGTCCTGTAGTGTTAGTACACTTCACGTGGGGTTGTCCTCACATTTGGACCATCATTCTTCAATGATCTGGACTACAGAGCTTTAAAACTTGGGGCTAGCTAGTCTGTTGGTGTCAATCGGTATAGTCCTGTTGGAGTCACTGCCTGCTTTGGAGAAACTGCCACAGACCTCAGAGGAACCAGTCACACTGGGCGTGTTTACACATGTGTTTACGTGCACCTAAACTTAATGCACCTTTGCTTAAGGCTCATTTAAGGCGATTTAGGCGCATGTCTACATGTGGATGCCCTAATGCACATTAAGGCATATTAAATTTAGGTGCAAATAGCTAAGCTGCATTAGTGAACATATAGATGCACTAATGTGCATTAACACAATGTGTATCCATTGACACATACTGCGTTAATGTGCATTAGTGTGTCTACACGTGCACCAATGTAACTTAGCTATTTGCACCTAAATTTGATACCTAATTTATGCAGGTATCAAACTTAGGCTTGTGTAGCCTTAAATCACCATTTTTAAGGTGCATTAAGGGCACACGCGTGTAGACACATACCCTTAATGCACCTTAAAAATGGCGACTTTAGGTTAAGCCCACTTAAAAGAGGCATGTGTAGACATTCCCACTGACACCAAGGAAGGATCTGGTCCTGAATTTGGCAGGCTCTTGCTCCATGTAAGACAGGATTGGAGCAAGTGGATAGCAGAAGGCAAAACTGCATTGATACCAGTGGGGATCAGTTCCTCATGGTCTGCGAACCAGAAGCCCCTAGGTCAGACAGCAGCCAGATGCCATCTTCATATGTGTCCACCCAACCTGAGCCCCCCCAAGCTGAGTCTTGCCATCTCATTTCTGGCACAGATCTCTGTTAGAAGCAGGCACCGCCTACATTTGTACAAGCCCAGAACCTATTTCTCCCAAATCCCTACCCTGATGAAAGCCTTTGTCATGCAAGTTTGTTTCCCATCTATACAAGTGTGTACTTCTCTGGGTCAGTTTGTCTCTGACAAGTTTTACCCAATGATAGTATTTCACGACTGAGTTATGAGGGCTGGGGAGTGTCATGCCCATGCTGCTAGCAAAACACACAAAGAATCTATCTTTTTACCTTGCGGGTAGGACGTGGGCACCATTAGTATTTTTTTTATTGTACTGTGATTTCCATTGAGGAAAATTACTCTGGTTTGGCCAAGGGGAGCTGGAAAATGATTGACGGCTCCTCCTGAGCCTTGTTGGATGGTAGCCCCACGCACAGAACAGTCGGTCCTTCCTCCCCCGCCTTCGTCAGAGCTCAGCCCTTCAGTGACTGCACTGGCAACTTGCCTTCAGGAGCACTGCAGAATTGGAGCCCGGACAAGGGAGGGAAGCAGCCGTAGGAATAATTAATGTCCTGTCAGGTTGTGTTGCCCTAATTAGGGGTGAAACTAAGGGTGTTTGCCTGATGGCTGTGAGGACCGATGTTGTTAATATTACTATTGATTTCGACTACAGTGGTTCCTAGAGGACCCAGCTGAGATGGGTGTCCCACTATGCTGGATATTGCACACATCCACACGCAATGAGGGTGGTGGTCTTTCTAGGTCCAGCATTGAGTGGCAACCGTGGTATGATTCCCTTGTACTGCAAACAGCCTTCTGCAAGGGGCAGAGAGTCTTGCGCTCCCAAGGGCAAATAGTCTTAAATGTCTAGAGCCTGTTCGCCCCTTGGCCTTTTCTGTTTGACTGCCTGGCTCAGGCTTCTGCCTGTGGTGGTACTGGGGGTAGATGTTTGCTCTGGAGCAGCAGGTTGACACTGTTTCCTCCTACATTTAACCCAGCGGGGAAGTATCAGCAATCCCATTAGAAATATTCATCCCACCCACAGGACAGACATCTGCCTTCCAGGGGTAGGTGCCCAGCCAGCTGTCTGGAGGAGGTGCAGCTTGCTTAGTTGGCTGAGGCTTTGCCCAGCTGCTGAATATGAATTCTCAGTGCAGACGGGCACAGCCGCGACTTGCTCCACTGGGTTTTATCCCTGGACATCACAGTTGCACACCACTGGGGTAGCGTGCAGCTTTGCCTGTCCCCTTGAGGGGTTCATGGCTCAAACTGGCCAACCCTGCACTGCAGACCTAGCTGATGCGAGAGTGTTAGAACATTTCTTCCATCTGGGGCTTCCTACTCTCCCCTTCAAATCGGTGAGTAAAGAATCCCACGGGCTTTGGCTGAAGGCAACCAAACAGAAGGACGCGCCTTGTATGTGTGCACTGAAAAGCACTGACTCTCCCAAAGCTGTCGAGTGTATCTGCACCAGATAAAGAGCCCCATTCTGCTACCCCTCCAATCTGTAACCAATTGTCCTTTCCTCCATAAACATCAATTACTGGGTGGCTAAAAAGCCATTTGAGCAAAAGGAAACTGCCCAAAGGCTACAGCAGCTGCACATGAAAGCCACTGAAGGGAGCAGTGCCAGGAGCTAATGCTGCCTCTCCAAAGTACAGGGGGAGCATTGACAAGTGTCAGGATAGTTTTCCAGGAGGTCAGATGGAAGGTGGGTTTTTGAATGTCCTTTAGCACTCGCACAGATTCATCAAGCCCCTGGGCTACGCTCTTTGGGTAGCAGGTATCTCTGCAGTTTATCAGTGGAGTTGGGTGATTTCCCTTTGCTATAGTCAGCGAAGGGAAAGCATCCACCGAGAGTGGTCCAGAACCAGCCGAAGGGCAGGGAGGTTGCTAAACCTACACCTCAGCGACACCAGGAATAAGGAAGCAAGTGGTCGGGAGGTTTGTCTGTCTGGAGCTGTGCTGCACGTTGGCCGGAGCACAGCCTCCTGGCTCTGCTGATCTTCTACGTAACAAGCCCCCCGGTATGACCTGGAGTTAGCACCGGGTATTTGACTGGTCAAATGAAGTTGGGCCAATTGACTGGTCAAATATCAGTCAAAAATTGTCAAAAGAACTGTCTATAGGTTCAAATAATAATGGAAAAAGTGTGCTTTTTCTGTTCAAGAAATGTGTCAAAAACAATTTAAAAAAATCATATTTCTGTCGAGACAACTACAAAAAATGTAGTTTTGTAAAATCACAATAATTGACCGGTCAAAAAATACGCAGTCAGTTGACTAGTCAGTTGACAGTATTTGACCCTTCAATCGCGTGACTTGCCAACCCTACCTGGAGCTTCCCATGTGCAGCTTATTAAGTATTTCTTGCTCGGGCATAAGAGCTGGAGATATCTTGGGAGATGGTGAACAGATGCAGGTGGGAAGCCCCGAATCACACAGTGGTGAGTAATGTAATGTGGTAGATGTGCCTGCTGTGCGCAAACCGCTGTGGGTGATGTGCACTGCACCGCACGTGACAGCAGCAGGCGTCCTCGGCCAGCTGTCATCCAAACGCTACCCGGTGTGGTGCCCGCAGAATCCACCCAAGGCACTTGGCTGTCCTCAGGTCGCCCAACTGTCTTATCAGTCTGTCCTTGCCGGAAGACCTGGGCTGGCCCTGAATCCAGTTAGGCTCCTCTCCCCTGCAGTGCAGATTGCTACTTGGCAGGGTGGGTACTATCTCCCCCTAACACCTGGGTGGTGATGGTCCTAGTGGGCAGAACAGTGGACTCATACTCAGGAGACCTGGGTCCTTTTATTGGTTCAGCCACTGACTTGTTGGCTGGCTTGCAAGCGGTTTCAGTTCTGTAAAATGGGACCAATCAGTCTGACTACCTTTGTAACATGGGGTCCCCTGATGCCAAGCTCCTCAGAAGAGCTAGGGAGGAAAGGCTAATGCTGATTATCTGCAATGCAGGCAGGAAGCATAGGCTATAAGGGGTTGCTTTAAATGCCTATGAACACCGCTATAGGTATGCACACACACGTGTGTGCACACGCACGCACATCACACATAACGCAGCTGTACTGCCCCTTAGGAGTGGGCTGGAAATGACTGGCAGGCATAGCATGAGTTTTGAACAATGTTTTTATTATATGTTTAGTGTTCTCTATACAAAAAAATCAGTTTGTTTTTTTTAACAGTGATTCAAAAAAAAAATGATATCTGACTATTTTGGCCTTTTTCATCACTCATGCAGTCAGTTTTTAAGTCCATATATAAACATTTCTCTGTAGCCCATAAATTTTGCTGTAAATCATCACTTTACAGCCTCAGATATATGTTTATCGCTGGGGAAAGTGGGTCAACACAAAGTAACTTGTTTCTTTCCTTCCTTTTCTTTTTAAAAGGCAAATAAATACATAGAATGTATTAGAATGACCAGGAGGTTTTACATAGAGGTGATTAAATATTTACAAATAATAATAATAAAAAAAACCAGAACCAAAATAGTCAATATTTTCTTCCGGACATAAGCTGGGAAAACAAACGTATGAAACTTTATAGTGCAAAGGAATAAATCTGTTTTGCAGAGTTGACACCGGGGTTCAGGCTGCGACTGACATCACATTCAAAGAACGATGCCCACTTGAAAGAACACAGAGACAGGCATTGCTGGGCAAAGGGAAAAGCCACTGATCATATTGGTTTTATTTAAGGATCAGGAAAGCGTTATTATTTCCTCTGAATCAAGTGGGTTGTAGTGCACGAAACAAAACATGTTCTTCATCTTTACAAGGTTTTTATATATATCTTTCTCTACATATATATTTTTATTGCTTAACTGAAATCTGTTGCCGCTAGTACAGAATTAAGCCCAGAACAATGCACGTTACGTTACAGATGGGAAGCGCTGCTCTGCTGGGACCTACGCTCCGGAAAATGAATTCAATGGATTCTTCCCAGGAAAGCTGCTGGCTCGGATGGGAAAAGGCCACAATGGATCGAATGAGTGCCGCTTGTCAGATAAAGTGTGTAACAAGAGACAAAATCCTAATGATCAATAATTGACCATGTCTAGCTCTCCAACCAGAATATCTTCAGCGGGAGGCTGCATCTTGTCTAGTCTCCTTAAACACAGGTCATAATAGGCAGATTGATCTCTGGGGGTCAGAAACTTACTACAGTAGTTGACCTTGAGGTCCTTTTTGCAAGGTGGAAATGTGGGAAGGGGGCTGTGTGCGTGGGAGGGAGAAGGCAATGACCTACTTTCCAGCCAATTTAGACCATTAGTATTTCCGTAAGCAGGAGGACTTCAAGAGAATTAGCTACCGCTCCATGGTTCAATCGATCCTACACCCTTAGTGCCTGCAAGGAAAGTGAGAAGCAGCCTCAACATCCGGTGGATGCGACTCCAGCTTCTCTCTCTCTGCTGTATTTCCAAAGGAGAAAAAATGGAAACTTTCCCTCATGAGGCCACATTAAACAGCTTGGAGTTTGTCTTGGAGCTTCCTCTGAGCTTATGTGGAGGGTTCTTCTTCAGCCTGTTTTAAATATAGGCCCGAGCTAGCTAAGTTTAGAACCAGACCAGGACTTTTCCCAGGCGTTGAGCGGCCTTTTGATTTGGGATTTTGGTTCAGGCCTTTCTCTCATTTCTGCTATATTCCCGAATTAGAATTCTAACTAGGGAGGTGCCAGCTTGCATGACAGGGCAGCTGGAAGTCCTGCCCGCATCTGGGATGTGTTGAGTTTTTCTGGGAACATCCCTTTAACGACGTAAGATTGTTTAGGCCGAGGAAGGAGTGTGCTTAGAGGAATGCCCCACTATGGTGCCAGTTATACGGAGGTTCCCTTGAAATAAGCCTGGCTTTGGTGGGTTTAATGGCTCGTGCTGGTTAGATGAGCTATGCAGGGGGTGCCTCTCTGGCTCGTACTGCAGCAGGTGTACAGCAGCTTGGATGGATCCCCGCGAGAGACGGAGAGAGAGAGAGGAAGTTGACTCATCCCATCTTTCTGAGCTAACCTTCTCAAATCCCTCTTCACCTAGGCAGATCACTGTTCCCTTCAGCAGGTCTCCTAAAGTACACCTCCGTCAAGATTATTAATAGCTAATAATTCGCCCAACTAAAAGCATACTCTGAGGCAGGCATTATGGGTGTTAATAACTCTGGGGCCATTATGGTAATTTGACAGTAAGGTCTCTAACAAGTCATGCGTATATTAATTCAGCGTTTTGGTGGCTTTCATAGTCAGAGGGCCGTGCAAGCAGTGATGGAGCTCCTTACGGCAAACTGACTGGACAGAGAAACTGCTATTAAATCCTTATGAAAAAGACCCAGGGTACAGAAGAGAAAAGAGAGTGTTAATTTCTGTGTAGCTTTTGAACCTCCCTGGAGGTGCAAGAGATATATCTGCTTACTAGAAAACTGAAGTGGGTGCTTAAAAAGATGACAAATATTGGGTTTTTAAACTTTTGTCTTGCAACGTTTAGAATAATTTGCATAGAACCTGATCGCCTTTCTGTAGAACCTTATTCATTTCTTCCTTAGTAGTTTATGCAGGACTGGTCCATAAGGGAGGAGTGTCCTGTGTCTCGCTTTTGTGGACACGGATCTATCCCTGGCATAACACTGACTTTGACAGAGTTACACCAGTGCTAAGTTGGGATCACTGCATCCTGTATAAGCCTGTCCTTCCTTTTATGCTTGCTCAAGAAACAAGTAATGCAGAGAAAGGCTTCTGCTATTACTGTTGCCTGACTGACCAAGCCATCGTCGGTATGACCCGTCCAGTCTTTCTGAGCCGGCCTTCTCAAACCGTTTATCCAGGCAGATTCTGGTGCTTCAGCGGGTAATCTCTGAAACAGTTAAAAACCATAATAAACCCTCATCTCTTTCTATTTGCAAACAGCTGTTATGTGGGCAGCCTAGTAAAATGATTCACGGGGACACAGTGTAGCTTGTGTGAATGCACAGTAAATGGGCACCGTTCACAGGACCAGCTGCTCTCAGCTACACCCTTGTAACTCCACAGGAGTTGTAAGTGGAACATGGAGATAGCGAAGTGTGTCCTATCTGATGGTAGTGACTGACCCACCTAGAGGGTTAAGAGCTTCCTCCTGCCAATGGGAACATTACATTAGCTCAAACGGTACAGGTTGGTGGTCGAGATGAAGGTCACAGGCTCTTTCCTGGCTGGTTGGGGAAAATGTTTTAGAAATGATTTGACAGAACATGAATGAATGCTCATTGCTTTTAAAGTCCTGGATGCCTCGGAAACTCAGGTTCACTTAACGTTTGGTCTGTGGCGCTCTGAGCTTTTTAGGAAGTGTTTGCTTTGCCCCCTGGAAAAAGGTTGTTGAGAAGCTCCTCTGGCAATGGTACAATGCTAGGGGACTCCATTAGAATTAGGTCTCTTGCTTTAATACATGAACACTGACAATGATAAAGAGATGTCTCCCATTTTCCCCTCTCTCAAGAGAAACGTGGGCAAACCCCTTTGGCATGTGAATTCCTTGGGGGTTTCCTTAAACACCAGCATGAGGGACCCTGGGTAGCAGGGAGCAGCTTTGCCAGTCTGTTAACAGCAACCTGTGACACTTCAAACTGTGCATCTGACTCTTCTGGTGCAGCTAAACTCTCCCTTCTGCTTCTCTTGCTTGACTTGACCAACCCCGTTGCACAGCTGTTGACTTAATCTAGGTTTCTTTCCTTGAAATGAAAAGTAGCCACGCTGTTAAAGATCACAGCAGCTTAAAGAAAATGTGGCAAGCATATCTAAACAATCCCTTCTTAGTAGGAACATCCTTGTTAGCAACGTGTCTTTGTAGCCAACCAGTTGAAAAGCTAAAAGAACAACTGTATTAATCCTATAGCATTTAGTCCATTAGGCTGAACAGAAATGCCTTTTAAAACAAACACAAACATCCATCCTAACTTTGTTGAACAACCATGAAACCGGCTGAAGAAATGTGAACTCTCTCAGTGAAGGTACCTTTGGTTTCAAAAGTGCAGGAAGTGGGGAGAATACATGTGGCATTGCCGCTAATTACTGTCTATTATAAAACGCTACCTTCTACTATGTTCCATGCTTTCTCTGCTGGGAGAGCTGTGCAGGCATCCTATTCCCATGGGCCTGACAGACTGGAGACCATCGCATCAGGGGCTTAAGCGGTGGGTGAATCGTCTTAGTTTGTTAAACGTCAGGGGGAGTTCTGAAGCTGGATAAGGCGTGTGTAGGAGCACTGTAATACCAAACTTTTCCTGTTCAAGACACGGATTACAGTTGTATTAGCAGGTTAGTTTTAACGAGCGTTCTTGATATGTAAAGAACAAAATGGGTGCAAGTCCCACACTACAGCCTGCCACGCCCGGAAGTGTCTCCTATCGGCTGACTGATCAAGGAGGGGGGTGGAAGGCCACTGGAGTGAACTAAGAGGAGAGAGGGTTAACTGAAAGCCATGTTGCACTGAATTGCTCCAATGTAATGGGGGGAGAGGCTGCATACCCTGCATTTCTGCCATTTACAGCCATGTTTTCATGCTGCATACCCCACCAGACTGGGGGTCCTGGAGCTTTTCAAGAAGCTGATCTGTAGCTTCAGTGCAGGTTAGTGCTCACTGCTGAGATGCTATCGCATCAGGGTTATAGGTAGGAAACCAATCCCTGGTCCCTTGTCCTGTGTTAATGCTGGTCCAACCTCCCCTTCCTCTTTGCTACATAATGAGTTGTGTGGGCTTGAGGGCAGAAGCTATGGGTTTGTCTTTTGCCTCTCACAAAGAATAAAAGAAAACCAGTTCCCTGTCATTATCCAGGCAAACGGTTCTGCTCTCCCTCACTCACTTGGGGTCAGAATATAAAGCTGCATCTTTCTGCCCTTCGTCAAGTCCCATACCGTTTCTTCCCCAACTTCCCTTTCTTCAAAAGCTTTGCTAAGTAGCATGGATGCAGAATAATTTCGCCCACAGTCTGTGCGCGCCGGGCGGTAGTACTGCGGTGACCGAACCAACGTGGGAGGGTAGCACTAATAAGAGGTACAACACAACTCTGACCGTTCCAGCAGCAAGCCCTGGAAACCACCTTCCTGTGGGACTCCAGTGTGATGCTGCTCGATCTTTCAGGAAGGAGCACGGCGGTGCGGGCATGTTTGCTAAGGGTCATGAGCGAGGTGCTGGCTGTATAGATGTCCATCTCAAGTACAGTCCCAGAGAACTCCCCATCGATGAAGCAGCATATCACTACTCCCCAGAGCTGATGGACCCCCCCCTTGATTTTTGCAGTTTCATGCTATTATCCCCATTCTCTTCCCCCATCTCCTCCCCCCCCACTTCTCTCTTTTTTTAATTTGGGGCCTTTCCCCAAGGGGAAGGGAATTTGAACCCATAAAGTGGAGGGGGAAGCAGGGGGAACAAAAGCAGGACGGGGTAAATCATTAGTCAGAGTGAGTGCTAGGTTATCTAATAGACGGGGGTTGCCAGTCCAGATCTGAAACCTGGGGTGTACAATTTGTGCGTCCTACTCTTCCTCTAGCCCCTTTGGCTCTGTTCCAGTTTCAGCCACAGCTACCACACGTTGGCACCCCGTGGGTCCTCGCCCTTTGCTTGTTTGCTAAGGATAGAATGGCATTGGCGACCACCTAGCCTGGGTTCGTTTGCTTTGCTTTGTTTCTTGTGGTGGATCTGGTTTGTTTTTTTTTGTCGTTTTGTATTTGGGTTCCTGGTGATGGTGGCAGTGGTTTGACCCCCATCCACGGCATATATATTTGTGATTTGTGGTTTCACTATAGCGCACTATGCCAGCGAGTAGATAGCATTGACTGGGGACGTGGCTTCTGAACTCTCGTTGCCTTCTGTCTCCTCTTTGTCCTTCTTGACTGTGTACTGGCCGATAAAGGAGCCGTCCTCGTTGAACTGCCCTTCGCCCCCCTCTCCATAGTCCACCAAGCTATCATCGCTCTCCTGCTGCTTTATTGTGCCATCCAGGGAGGTCTGGCTGTTGGGCAGCGGCTTGTTGTCTTCATCACTGGGTAGCAGAAGACAGACAGACAGTCAGGATTGGGAGTGCAGCCTTAAAGGGACTTTTCTAAAACCTGGGAGCTGGGTATCCAAAAAAAACCCCTTGTGTGCAAATGTGCTCCTTCTTGATGGCAAATCTGCAAGGGATGCAGGTAACTGCCTGCAAATGGGCAGTCACAGTTTGCCCAGTATGTTCCTGAGGCTACTGTGACCTGTCACATATGTTATGCACTTAGTTGCACGTGTAGTTTACACACTTGATTTTTTTTTTTTTTTTTTGTTCTTAAACCACCCTTT
>NW_017729019.1:7328377-7356778 GCF_001723915.1 Gavialis gangeticus | reverse complement strand
CACTTTATTTTTTTTTTTTTTTTTGGTTCATAACCCAGCCTATTTTTGTCCTTAGGAAAACAAATGTTCTTACCTATGTCACAGATCATGCTTAGACAAACTAAACTGGACGATCACTGCCAGTATCCTCTGCTGCTTACTGTCTACCCTCTCTCTTCTTTGTATTTCAGTCAGCCTTGGAAGGACCTGGCCAGCTCCACTTTGGTCGCTACTCAGTTTTATTTCTGCTTTTTCTTACACAAATCCTGATCAGTTGTTTTTAAAGAGCCACATGCACGTGGAGATAATCTCCCTGGCAGCGCTTTGTTAAGTTTGTGCAGGAAACCAAGTTCTGTGCATCTCCTAGCACTTGTGGAAATCTTCCCCTTCGCGTTCATTTCTAAGTATCTAAACTGATCTGTTTGAGGGTGGTTTGACTCTTCACCCTAAACACCTTGCTGCTTCGTGTGTGGGAAATGTTTCATTCAGAAAGAATGAACAAAGCCATTATACAGGGGTTTGTTTTTTTTTTAAATGACCCATAAGAAAGCAGTTTAAGAACCTGCGAGCAAAAAATCTGGGAAACCTTTGCATTTTCCCACGTGGTAAGGACTTGTCTCCAAACCCGTAGATAACACCACCTGGGAATAGACTGCCATCTGTGAAACAGGCATTTATCATATCTGTTGGCAATGTGTAATCACCTGTTTAATCCGGCAGGCAAATTGTACGCCACTTCTAAATGTATTATTAAATACTTCTTTTCACGTTATCTTTTCAGCTGAGGACTCATCCAACTCAGAATTATTTGCTTGAAAAATTATTCTCTCTACCTTTTGGCCTGGCTGCATAATTTTCATGCATTATTCTTAAACACAGTAAGAAAAGACATGGTCCAAAGTCCCTTTTGCTGAATCACTGGTTCAATAAAGGATTCAACCTTTAATAGACCAAAGCAATTTCTTTTTGCTTTCTCTGCATGTGGATGGCTCATTAAAAGGAGTGTTTCAGCACAAGGACATGGTGGCCTAAGACATGATGTTTACGGTATTGTATGCCCAGTGGAAGCAATGCATCTTTCTTCCTTGAAACATTACAACTCAGCTGTTCCATGGCTCTTCTGCAATGTCCTGTAGCCATCACCAGAGCAAAGCAACTCATGTCAGTACAAAGATAGGACATGAATCATTTCAGGCACTTTTTCTTCTCGTTCTTGTTCCCTAGAATTTAGATGTGGGTTGTAGTATTTGACAGTCAACTTCCACCCTCGGAAACACACGCTCATTGTGGACACTAATGATTACAATTTGTCCTTTAGTGCTTAGGACTGCTCAGTGATAGGAATGACCTCCCTTAGGTCATTCAATCCATCCCAAGCCATTTAGGTAATGGCTTCAGCTCTCCATAACGTGGGAGGGATTTGAAATCCCACAGCCCATTCTGCAGTTTTGCATCACGTTACCTTATATCAGCACTTTGCAAATTGAGTAATAAAACAGAACCAATGTTTGAGGCCTTGTGTTAACTTGGCATCATGATAAGAATTAACACGTTAGCATCATAAGCAGCCCCTCTGAAAAGGATTTAAGTCTGTAAGCAGTGCTGCCAGTTAGAAAGCCTAATAATGGAAAGTAGAGAGTGGCAAAAACCAGAACCACTTACTTGCACTGGGTTCAGACGAAACAATCTGTATTCAAGCTTTTCCTAATGTGGGGCTTGCATTGCCAAACACCAGGGCGCAGAAGCTTTCCAGACCTCCCCCTGGTTTTACCTCTCTCCAATACTATTTGTCTGGTTAGTACATTAAGAAGGTGAAGCATATAGTCATCAGCATGTGGACGCGGTAGTTCTGTTAAAATGGATTTGTCACGGTTTTTGACGTGTGCATTAGAAAACGAGAGCATCCAGGTCAGACCCTTTTGGGAACTGTGGCCCAGAGTTGCATGGGTCTTTCAGAGGGAGGTTGGGCTTTAATACATACACATGACTGATCTCTCAGGGCCTTAACATCTGTGCTTGGTTGTTGCCTTCACTCGCTCAGCCGCTCTGCACGGGGTGTAGGCAGACAGCCTGTGTTCAATGCCCTCCAGGCACATGATCAGAGCGGCTGACCTGGGAATGTGAGTCGCTTGGAGAACGCAATCTGCGGCTTAGCCAGGTGAACAATCCTTAATTGTGCAACGGCGCCCAATGAAGTTAGCGGGACTCATTGCATGAATAAGCAGTAGTCACGCAAGCCTAAGCTGCACGTTGGGCCCTTTGAGTCTTACTGGTTCTGATTAGCGCCCCAGCCCCTTTTGAACGCTTTCAAGCAGAAGGCAACTCGCTGGACACAGAGTACCTGAAAACTCTGCGTGGGGGAGATGAGCCTTAATTAATACATTAGGTGGCAGCAGGGGAGGGTGAGGGCAAAGGGGTATTTCAGCTATGAAAGAAACGAACTGCTAGAAGAAAAAGCTGAATGTGCCGGACTTCTGGCAGCACACGGTCCTACCTTTCAAGAGACCTTCATGGTCCATGTGGATAGACAAGGTGAAAAGGAGGAGAAAGAATGGGAATAAAACAGAGAGAAGCAGAAAGAGCCTGATCAGAGAGAGATATGATGAGGTATGCATTTAAAGGGGCAGGGCTCAAAACCACTGCATTCCTCAAGGTGCTATTTGCCTCTTTATACCAAATGAAATCAGCCTCAGCCCCTCCTGCTTCCAGCTGGGTGAAGCTCAGTGGCTTTCCCTTTCCCACCTCCCTCCCCACCAAGTTAGTACTGAGCAACCAGAAAAGCAGGTTATTCACAGGCACATCACTGAAATGAGTGCTGGTTCCTGGAGCCCGTTGGAAACTGTGCCGTAGGGCAGCAGTCACTGCTTGGCAGTGACATCCAGAAGAAGAGGACTGAGGGCTGGCCTAGTGGGTCTCCTGCTCTTTCCTCCCCTTCCCCTCTTTGGGTTTTTACTTGGGTTCATTGTTGGGGGCAAAGTGGGGCACTGGCAGCCTGAAGCTGGCTATCCAGAGGGCTGGAGACCACATGCTCCTCGCAGTACCTCAGAGCTCTGCTGCTAGGGCCCATTTAGTCCTTGGTCTCTACCAACATGGTCAACGGGGTCAACTGGTACCAGCTACAAAATGGATACCCCTCCACTGGGACCTGACCTGAGACCCACTGGACTTATTTCATGCAGGTTGCTGAACAGCAATTGGATGGTAACGTCTGTTGGAGCCCTAAAGGCCGATGCTTCAACACCTCATCCCAGTGCCCTGAATTATGCAGTCAGTGCCTCCCCCCCCAGCCCCCATCTTTATAACTCTAAACTCCATTTTAATCATTTGGTATAATGAGGCACAGTCACTGGCACAGAACGAGTTTTTCAAGGATAATGGTCTCCCACTTTGAAAATAAAGCTTCTCAGCTTAGCCTCCGCACAGGGAAACCATTATTCTGTTAGTGGAACAGAAAGATGTGACACTATCTCTTAATTACAGGCTGCAGAGATTTGAAAGTTGCATGCACAGGGCATTAAGGACGTGAGGCTATGATGAGAGCATATCAGACATGCTATGTGGAGGTGGGGAGGGAAACTAATGAAGAGCTCACATCAGCTCGAACCCTGGCCTCCCTTTAAATGCTAATTGTTACTTTCCTTCAGTCTATTGCAATCATTTTGAATCTTAATCATCTGCAGGTCACACCAGTTCTTCAAGTTCACCTTTCTCTGCCTGTTCAAAGGATGCCTTGCTTCCCTACTTCTCCCTGTAAACTTGGGACGCTGGGGCCTGTCCCCAGGCGAAAGTACACGTATGCTGCCCTAGCCAAAAGGTGATGCTATCGTGTCTGCGCTGCTTAGTTGATACTTTGCTAAGAATACTATCTTGCGTTTCCAAAGTGCTATTCTCACTAGCATCTCTAGCCAAATGCAGTACTGCTCCAAGACCAGACACTGACACTCCTACATTGAATAGCACCTGCCTTCAGAAGCTGGACTAATGGAGTACTCCTCACTTTATATTGGGGGGAAGTAAACCTCTGCTACCCACAGAGGTTTTTCTTGCCGCTAGGGTCTATGTAAGGATAGGGAACCCTTCCATTTCCAGTAAGGCAGAGCGCACACATGCACCAACCAACCAACACAAACAGGAGGAGCTTCCTAACCATCACAAATCCTGGTGATTCCTTGGAGTATCTAAGGTGTCTACTGGCTCCCTCCCTCTGACCTCTGCATGTAAGTGGCAAGCTCTTTGGGTGTCCTTTAGTGTCTGAGAGGAGCTCTATTGCATCCCTTCCTGCTGTCTTGACAGTCATCACGTCTGCTGGACAGTGCTGGGGTAACGCATGGAGCATTAGAGGGCAGTTCACTTTGCTGCAGAATGGCAGCCAAGCTGAGGGGCCTCGTTTCCTCTCCCAGTCAATAACTGCATTTTAAACAGCGTTCATTAGTGTCAGACGTGCTTTCACAAAAGGCACGTCCATGCCACAAACTTGCCACGGCCAGCAGCTGAGCTCTCAAATGCCATGTTGCACCATGCACACTGCCTGAACCAGACCCAGTGTCACTGTACTTACACTAATAAGCTCAGACTCCCAGCACTGCTAAGGAGCCCAGGCATAGTATCCTATGAAAGTTATGAAACCAGTTCTGGTTCAGGAGGTAGCATGAACAGATCTGCCCAGTATGTCTGGAAGGTGCTGCTGCACGACACAGTAGGTCTGCAGTGTGGATATGGCCAGAGACCTGCTTTGCAACCACTGTGGCAGAGGAAGGAATGGAAATGTTGGCTTCATGCTGTGACCACCCCTTGCTCTAGCAGAGTGCCAAAGGGCTCTGACAGCTCTGCACAGACCATACAGCTGTCTGAAATATCCAAATGCCAGACCTGAACCTGCTGTGACTTGAGGCAGGAGCATGGGAGTGGAGGCTCAAACCTGCCGCTAAATCACAAACTGATGACTTGGTTCTGAATCCTGTCCTGCCCATGCACTGGACAGACGGTAAGACCTGGCAAAGAACCAGTAAAGGCTGGCTTCTTCTGCTGTTCTCCACTTGTGGTCAGGAGCATGGGGCGCTGGGCCCCAGGCTGCTGCTGGGTCACACAAAAATGTATTAAAGAAGCAATTGCAATTGCTTTTTTCAGAGGTACTATCAAAATACAGATTTCCCACTAGCAAACCAACCTCCCTGAGCAAATCACTTCAATCTGGCCGCCTGCTGCCTAATGCTCCATAATGCGTTCCAGTCCTGCTGCGTTCCCCAAGTCAGTTGGGTTGACTTCTGGATAGTGGCAAAAGGAGACAGACAAAGCGAGTCCCTTCCATTTAATTATCTTGCCAAAACCTCAGCAGCTTGTGCTTGATGGATGGGTTTGGTGTCAGAGTGCAGGCATGCAGAGAGCAGACTGCTGTTGCAAAATGAACATTCAGGTATAGGGCGCACAGTCTATTGTGGCTGCATAACAGTTGGTGCAAACTGATGTTCTGGTTTTGGCATCGGAGATCTAAATCTACAATCTAGACATGCAGGAAGTGAGGGGATGGGGGAGGAAGGAGTCTTTGGTCTTCTGGCTCTGCAGCATATTAGTATTTTGCTTTGGCTGGGGTTCGTGTCTATTCTGTGTCTTTTCACATGCCATGCAGGACACTAAACAGCTATGGTCATATGACATCCTTTGGAGAAAAACAGCCACCACTGGAAAGTAATTACTGTAGCAACTTGCTACTAATGATAACACTGTGACTATGCTGAAGAACCCAATTATTCTGCCTCTTATTTGTATATCCGTATGTGGCGAGATTTACATACAGGATTTGTTCCGAAGTCCTGTACGGTACAGTCTTTGCAGCTTTCTACCCTGGTGTTACTCTGCATTTTAAATAAATTCTTCCCCTCTCGGGTACTTCACTTTTTAAGGCTGGGAATACGGGGTAATGGTATAGGGCCTAATCCAAAACCCACTGAAGTCAGTGGAAAGACTCCCACTGACTATCTTGGGCTTGGAAAGTTTTACTGTAATTCTTGTAAGGAAAAGGACACTGATATAAAAGCAAGCCCCGGATGCTCAGTGGAGCAGGCGCACTGTAATTCCCAGCTATTAACGCAATGCAGGAAAATGCAACAAGATCTGGCAACGTTACCTGTTCCCATTCCTTGTGTGCAATGAAGAAGCAAATGCAGAGCCATGAACACAGGATTACACGCAAACAGGCACAGAAAATACTTGCTCCCTCTTCAAATGACCAGAGGGGCTGGGAGGAGAAGTGGCTGCTGTTCTTTAAAGGATGCCATTTAGTCTGATGGGAGGTGGGGAGGTCACAGCTCCCTGAGCAGAGGGCTTGCTAGGCTGCACCAAGGTTATGATAGGCACGTTTCAAGGGGCTTTGTTGAAGCTCCTCTAGAGAGAGGCCTGGGCCCTGCGGGGACTTGGCTCCTAAGACAGAGTATACTGCACAGGTCTGGGCAGTTGCTGAAGATTTCTTGGTCTGGACAGTGCATCAACACCACGGAGGAGGCCGAGCCCCAGCATTACGTGGTTAATGAAATCCCCTTGGCCTGTGTGAGAATCTCCTGATTCTGTGTGCATACGTGTTTGAAGTGGGCTTCCTCCCCATGGGAGCTATCTTGTCCCATGTGCTTGTCAGAGCAGTCTGAACGCCCCAGAGGAGGAGCAGCCATCCTGGGCTGGTTGCTTTTCCAGGTTTTTAAGGCATCTCTTTTTGTAAAGAACTTGCAGAGAGCGGGAGGCAGGAGGAGGAGAAGGAAGGTGGAAAACAGTTCATGAGAGAGTGTGGCGCCGTGGCAGTGGTTACGTGGAGGGAACAGGGGGGAAGAAGGAAGGGGAGACTCAAGGTGAGCAGGGGGTGGGTGATGGGATAGAAGTGACTGAGTGAATACACATGCCAAGTAGAAACATACCTGTAGTCAAACGACCCGTCCTCTACGTTCTTGTCCTCAGGATTTAGATGCTCTTCTTTGTTATCCCGCACTGTGGCAAAGAAGCACATTACCAGGCAACAATTAAAGTAGAGGGTAGAAATCTCCCTCTGCAACAGCCAGCATCGCTTCCTGCCTCTTCTGCTTCCTCCTCTTTTTTTTTATTTTGCCAAGGAGATTACAGAGTGACGACAGTAACTGAGAGAAGCTGATTCATAGATTGTACGGGGCTGGAAAGGACCTTGCAGGTCGTCCGGTCCAGCCCCCTGCTCTAGGCAGGAAGACTCAAGTAAAAGCCAGTATGCAAGAAAGCACCGTTAAAGTCATAAAGCACCATTTGTCAATCACAAATCACAAAGTGATTGACCTTAGTGCAAGGTCAGTCAATGCTTCTTTATATCAGGGAAAGAGCCCTTGGTAAAGGTACTTGGAATGTCCTCATACATCATCTCTTGGTTTCTATTTCCAAAAGAGAGCCTGTTATATTAGGAGGAGTTTATTAAGAGACTTGGGTACTAACTTTGATAGGGCTCAGTGGAGACAAGCATCACACATGAAACTAGCTGCATAAGGGCTGACGCTGTTGTAGAGCGTGCAGTCTTTACCGTGTTGCTGGCGTTTGCAGTTGCTCCTTGTGCTTTGAGAGCCTGGCTTGCCATTGCTCTATCAAGTGCATCAATCTTACAGACATAAAAGTGAAGTAACACACTGGAAAACCAGGCCCACAATGAGGGAAGTTGCAAATGCTATGACTGATTTTATGGGGAGTGGCACACATGAGGATTTTAATGGTATCTGGCTTATTCCAAAATTAGGAATTGATTCACTTCATTATGATGCCATAAACGTGAATTTAAACTGGCACATAGTACACAGTTATATGTGTGGTTTTATTCTTCCTAATGATGGTCTAGTGTTGTACAGATGAAGCCATTAACAAGTCAGCATTCGCCAACGCTTGCCAAACAGTTAGCACAGATGCAGTCCGGGGGACAAAGTGATCTGAGCGTACTTGTAGGGGAGTTATGTTGGCAAATGCACACGGTCTCAAGTGTGCCTCAAAACAATCCCTAGCTGCCGTAATTCTCTGTGCTGGCAGGAGTTATCTGTATTGGAATCAGAAGAGAGGCCCAACTATTACTGCAATTTGACCTCACGTCTGCCTGTTTTACTGGTTAGGATCAATGATAATTTATGTTACCATAGCAGCCAGGAGCTCCACCAATGGAGTGGGAGCAAATTATGCAAAATGCCGCCCAAACACAAATCAAAACGGACCCCTGCTTTTAATAGTAAAGAGTCTAAGTGTAATGCAAGACATTATGGATAGATACAGGCCAGATGGAGGAGTACAGGCAGTGATCTTAGCACGCTGGTGGCCTAACACAGCATCATGGTAAAGGAAGGACTTCAGGAGGGATTTGAAAGAGGACAATGAGGCGGCTTTATGGGTGCTTACAGGGCAGCACGTGAGAAAGCAAGAAGGCACTTATTGGAAAATATAACAAGTAGCCCATACAGGCTGGATCACAGGCGTCTTCTGTGAAGTTGCTGTTGGATCTTTGCCTCTATATCATAGAGTCCAATCCTGCAGTCCTTCTGGGTACAGAGCTCTGACCAGCATGGGGATTTTGCATGTGGAAGAGACTGCAGGATTGGGTTTGGGGAGCCATCTTACTGCTTAAATACTAAGGCTTAAGAGCCCAGATGGGCATAGAGCACGCATCATTTGGGCAATTCTCCCTAAGCCTCATCTCCTTCTTGCAAAGACCTTAATGAGATCTGTGTCCTTTTGCAGGAAGAGCATGACTTTGTTTAACAGATGTCAGGTCACTCTTAATGAGTCCAGCCTGCTCTGCAGGCTGCCTCCTGCATGGCAGGGAGAACTTGCCCTGCCTTTGATTAACTGCAGTCCTTTCTGGCATTACGTATTTTCATAACATGGAGGAAGAAAAACCCTTACAATGAGAAGGGTAGCAGACATCAAGACATTTTAAAGCAGCTCTGTAAAGCATAGGGGGCTTTTTTACTGAACAGCAGATGTAATGTATGGCTGGATACAGCACTTACCTGGATATTTCCCGCCTCTGCTTCTCTTAATAAAGCACACTATCAACAAAATCAGAACCAGAAGGGCAATGGCACACATCAGCCCAATGAACCAGCCCTGCGTTGCAATGTCCGCGTGGTTCTTGGTATAAGCTGGTAGGGGGAGTTGAAAGAAAGCAAGTTAGAAAAGCCAGATTTGAACATGGGAGAGAAATAAGTAAAGTAACACCATGGAGCCAGGCTCCTAGAAAAATCTGGGCTGCTCATTCATAAATGATCCTTTTCTACAGTCACATCAGTGTGTGTCGCTAAGTGTGGTGTCTGAGACTAAAATGGGAATCGAGTTTTATATGTTTACTGTGAGTCAACTCAGGGATCTATCAGGAGCCATGCACATCAAAGCAACATAAATAAAATGAAACTAATACAGACTAATGAAGAAGGGGGTGTAAAAATAATGGCAGAAGAAGCTGAGTAACAGATTTGATCTTCCACTTTCAGTGATAGGAAATAAGCAGAGAGCAAAATTGCAGGTGGCCCCTGTAAATGGGGTGTGACATTCATCCAACAAGCAGCTAAAAGCTTTTATTTCCCTGGCGCACACTTGGAACAAACCAATAAATATAACAAGTTCCCCAACTGCAAAGGGTCTCAAAATAGCTTGTTGTGGTGAAGTTGGGAGGAATCTCTTAGGGAACAGCTCCAGCACAGCATCTAGTGCAACCCTCATGTTAGGACAAGCCAGGGCTTGCTCTAAAAGCAGGGTTTGCCCCTACTTTTAACTCCTGATCTATGTTTAGTGATCAGCACTGATGCAGCACGGATGATTGCTGAATCCAGGCACTTAAGTGTCAACAAGGGTCCTGGGCATGAAACCCACCTTGTTTCATGGGCACAAAAATATTTCTACATCTGCCAACCTGCGCTGAAAGCAGCTATCCTGCTGGTGTGAATGCTGTCAGCAGGACACACGCGCTCCTGGGAGGAAATGTGCTTAGCCTTGGCTAGAGAGGGGGGAGACCATGCTTTGTGTGTTGAGTTTGGCTGACCCCATCCGTCAGAAGGCAAGGTAGATATGACACTGTCCATGGCAGTGGGGTGATGCTTTTCAACAGGAGGAGTGAGGCCAGGAAGGTCCATCTGACACCCCTAAAAGATGTGGCAGGATTTATTTCAATGTGGAGACAAAGCTTTAAATGCAAAGCCTTGATAGCAGATCTTGGTTGAGTGAGACTGGGATTCCAAGACGAGGAGACTTGACCCTGCAGCAATGAAAGGCTCCAAACCTCCTCACTGAAAGAGGCTCTGTATTTTGCTGCTTTAATGCAAGGCCATGAGGTCACAGTTCAATATTAAGCAAGGAGAGGTATCGCTGTTTCCAACATGACATCCTGACACCTAACTGCAAACCCCCCCAAGCCACTGCCTATAGCATGCTGATGAGACTTATTTGCAGCTCCTATGCAAAGTAGTACAAATAAACCTCTAGCCTGAAAATAGCAGCATGCAACAAGCTCTTCCAATTGTCATGCACCTGGTTTTCAGCAAGATAGAGTCAGTAGAAAATAACTTTCAGAGCAACAGCGGGTAAAGTGAACTAGACTGCAATGTAAATAGAGACAGTCAAGTTCACAGGAGATAGCTGGGACCTGACTTGGATGGGATCAAGAACCTGAGCTGAAACCTTACGTGGGTTTGTCCTGACAAGGAGAGCACCCTTTGTTAACTCCCTTGTGACACCCACAAGCGACTACCATCAGACTTTGATCTGACCCAAATTACGCAGCGCCAGGGAATGCTGGAAGGGAGTATAGTATGCCAGGGTCCGTAATCCACTATATTTTTCATATTGCCTAGTTGAGTGAACAATAGCAAACAAATACGAATAGAAGCACAGAGTCTCTGTGCCAGCCTCCAGTTTACACAGCACACTTTACCACTTTCCACAGACAAAGACCATCATAAATAGCAAACTGTACACATGCAGTCGATGGTTGATCAACCTCCCTGCAGTTGCTTGGCTATTGTTCTGCCATCCTGGACCGTTAAAGCCTGCAGAATCTGACTCCATTGTTATAGGTTCAGTGGTAGGAGAATGAAGGTAATTTTTCTCTTTGCATGAATACATGCTTTCCAAAGCGGGGTGAATGAGAACAGTGCGCTTGCAGTTACCGGCTACGTCCTAATGTCTTTATCCAAAAAGTCGACAGCAGACAACACCCGAGAAACTTTTAACATCCCTCTCCCTTTTACAGACACCCAGTTCCTTCAAGACATGCAATAAATGGGGGGACAGGCCCTGCCACAAGCCATGGGGGTCCTAGCAGTATCTTACATGAAGACACAGCACGTGAACAGCCTGGAGAGAAGTGCCTCATTGAGAAGCAATCTTGAGAAGCTCCCAAAGTGCAGTTCTGCATGCCTGTCTTTTGCATCTGAAGCCCATGAGGCCCCTTGCATAGGTGAAAGAACAGGTCAGGCCGCGTCGCTCTAATTCCACTTTAATATGTTCCATTTTAATGTCTTCAGATTTTGGCCAAAGATGGTAACGTGATGATGATTTTAGAGGTGTGAATCAAAGTAACTAGGCTCCACAGCCTAAATAAGAAGCATAATAGACGAGCTGATACTTGCTTAAAATTCTACTTATAAAAAAAATCCTTGAGCCATGCTGTTCTGGGGCTTTAAACACAATCTGGGGTTGTTTCAATCCATGCTCTTCCTCAGTTTCCAAGTGTGGTCAAATTGCAACCATGATGTTCTTAGTTGGCTCCTTGAAATGAAAATTAGGATGGTTCGAGACTAAGAGGAGGAAAGGAGAATTTTTAGTGAAGAAATGAAGCCAGAGTTGTGAGTGGTGTGAACGGACTGGTGCAAATCCATAACTGAGTCACAGTAGCTTAAGATCTAGCCCGAGACTTTCAAATGCCCAAAGAATGTCGGGCCAGGTCTACACACTGGACCTTTTCCCTGGTCCAGTCACATCAGTTAAAGGGTGCAACTTTTCACAACACTTCTAAACCAGCCAACACCAGGATCAAAGAACTTGTGCTGATACAACTAACTGTGTTTAAGTAACTGGTATAAATTATATTAGCAAAAGTACCTTATTGTGCTTGTAAGCTGCTAGGAGCTTTGCAGGCATTCCTAGACCCTGCAAGCCTTTTCTTGGGTACATCTGGCTTGTAGGTCTTCAATTCCCATTGACCTCCAATGAGCTTTGGCTACGTAAGTGCCCTTGGCCCCTGACAGTACCTGTCGGTGGGTATTCTGCGCATGCTCCATTCCAGCTAAGAAGCTCATTCGGGGAGCTAAGCACTGCTTGAAGGTGCAAATTTTGATAATGGAAAGCGAGTTGATAATTGAATGAAGCTGAGAATTGCATTGACGAAACTGCACATGGGGGGAGGAGATAAAATTACACCGGAGAGCTCTGAAATGAAAGGGGATTGGATTAGCCATGCTGACAGGATGGGATTTTGGCAGAAGACAATGCTGGGAGATGGACTGGCTTTTAACTGACATGGAAGCAAAGTGACCTGAAAGAAAAATTGTGCGCCAACGTGTGGAATGAGGCTTAGTTTTTTTTTCTGAAGTGGAGAGCATTTTCAGCGGGGCGGAAGGGGCCGGCTCTCCCTAGAACCCGAGGAACTGAGTACTGACAAAATAGGCTCCAAATTGCCATCCTCATCCACAGAAAGAAATGCGTGATGCTAAAACATACACCCATGGCAATCCTGTAGGCAGTGTCAACAGAGCAACTGTCATGGCAAGGTTCAAACAAGATTACTAAGTGTGTGTCTCGTTAGAGAGGATGTTCTGATCTCCCTTGATGCATGACCAGCAATTTAGCTAAATAGTAGCAAGCAGTCAAGTAATCTCACTGGCTTCAATTTTAAATGCTGCTGCCGTGACTTTGGTTTTCCTGAGCTGATGACCGACTGTGGTTGGAAACGTGCTTTGTCTAAAAACAATGGCTTAGGCACCAACCACAAAACCAGTCGCGATCCACCAACCAAGCCCAAATTGTTTGCTTTTTTTTCCTAAAGGCATAACCTTGGACCAGGTTGAAAGTGATTCCTCGCAATGGCATGCTGTAGATCACACTGGCCATTGGGGGAGGCTTCACTGTTGTTTCTTGTATGAAAGCCAATGTGGTGTTAACGTCGGGAGGATTTTCAAAGCTACCGAGAACTGTGAGGCAACCAAATCCCACTTAAACTGATGGTGATTGAACAGCCAGACCCAGTAGGTGGTTCTGAGAATCTTAGCCTGTGATTACACAGTATAAAAAACATTACACTACCAAATAGCAAATGATCCAAGATTTTGTACTGATGGTAATGTAAACTGCAGAGCTTGGGACCTTAATTGCAGACAGGCATTTTTTTTCCAGTATGTGCCTGTATGTATATACGCATACAGAAGTATATAGGTAGAAATATGAGTAAGTACTGCACACACACACAATGCAGTAAAAAATGTGTCCACTGCTATTTGACTTCACAGACAATGGGTTTCTAGGTAGCATCCTATCAGGCGAGTTCTGTGAGCTTGAATCTGCCTTCCGACATTTTTAAGGGACAGGGGATAAAAGAAAAACCGTCTTAGTTTTTTGTATCAATCTACATTTGTAGTTCTGAAGTGTCACTTACTACTGGAAAGCACTGTTCTGATTAACCAAAAGCTCAATAGCGCCGGCAGGAAAGTCAGAGTGCAGTACACTGCAGCCGCGGTGCAGGTGGGCTAGTTCAATTTGAATGCAGATAAATAAGCAGCAACCTCTAGAATAGATATTTGCAAAACATAACCAAAAAAAATGGACAGTGCTTTCTTGTCAAAAAACATTAAATGATGGCACAGGATGGGGCAGTGGGCTCTGAGCCCTCACGGCAGCAGCATCCAGCCAGGAAAGAAATGAAACTGCAGCATGCATGCATGCAGAAATGGATTGATAGCTTTGTGGATCCTGTGCTGACGAGGCTGGGGTTGTCACCCTGACTCTAGCACAGAAATAAAGATGGTAAATCCTTGAATCTCAACGGCAATGCAGTTAGGAACCCTTCACATATACTAAATGTGGACTTGGGGACACTGAAGATGAGCTTAGAATTGCATATCACTGCCCAATTTGATTCCCTGAACTCTGATTCCCCTTGTGCTTGCTGTAAGTGAGAGCCCCCAAAAACCAGGCAAGAAGAGACGTGTCTGTTTTCAACTGGTAAATTGTAGCTGTCCTCTACGAGGAAAGTGGGAGCATCTTATAGCAATAGTGAGACAGGAGGTTGGGTTCAGGTCTTGTTTAGGTTGGGGCTCAGAGGACTAAGGTATTGTAATCAGAGTTGTGCTGCAAAAGGTTCCAGGCCCCAGCAGAACTGGGAAATAGGCTCCTTTCTGTTTTGCATCAGAACCAAACCCAAAAATGGAGGGGCAGGCTTGGATCCAGGGATCTGAAGCCTGCATGCTAGGAACTAGAAGGGGTTGAGGGTCCAGATGTACAAAAGCATAGCCATAAAAATTAACCTAGCAAGGAACACACGGTTCATGCTTCAGTCACCTAAAAGTAAAACCGGGGGGTGGGGGGAAACCCAAGCTGAAACAAGCTCTCCCTTCCCCCAACAGTCATTACAGGACTTTTTCCAAAGATGGTGTCAAGGGGGACATTGCAATGTGGGTTTCACTGTTTTTCACAGCAGACTTGGCAACAGAGATGAAAGAAGTCCATCAGACTGGGTCAGCTCCCAGGCAAGGGCAGGCTGTACCTCCAGGTACAGAATACTCGCCAGTGTTTTATCAGAGCTGTGCGGTACTATGCATGCATGCACAATGTCTATCGAGCCCATAGCTAGAATGCTATAAAATGCATTCAGGAGATCAGCTTGGAAGATTGGCAGTGCAACTGGACACACAGAGACCAGAGCACCGTCTTATGCATCTGTCAACTCCTATGTACGAGCCGTATGTGACTCTCTGTGGGCCACCTTCAAACACCACAGCCCCCTGGCATCAGCCCTCACCCGCATCTTGTCATGAACATCCGAGCACCCATTGTTGCAATCCCCCACATATAAAAATATACAGACGTTTTGCTATGCCAAAGCCACAAACACCACGAGAAGCAACACACAAGTGAAGGTGCAGACGCAGAAACTGCCATCGTGAACACGAACCCTCGCAGCAGGCGGCCTTAAGACTGCAAGCGTACCCACGTGACAATACACACATGTTCTCTCCCCTCATCATAAGATCCCTCCTTTCCAATCAACCCCACTCGGTTATTGGTCGCACCCGTGATGCGACTGCAATGACCTTATCGGACAGCACTGATGTCATCACTCCATGGCACAGCTCTATAATAAGGGCAGAGAGGACACAACATCTGTGGAGTGTGAATGAATCTGGCCCCATGCATCATCGTGACGAAACTCCCCCAGCGAGAAGATACAGGACACAAGCAGAGAAGCTCAGGATGGAATGAAATGTCTGAGGAATGCATCACACAGTGGGGCTGAAACCCATCTCACCTGAGCTGGTCGTAAAGGTTATGTAAGAGTTTTCTTTGGGGCCAGACAATTTGGGAAATACCCACAACTTGTACTCCATCCCAGGAATCAGGTCGGCCAGCTGCACAGAGGAAGGGGTCTGGGCTTTAACAGCGACAGAGCGCACTGTATTGTTACCTGGGGAACAGAAACCGCACGTCAAAGCCGGGCGGCAGGAAGCTCAGCGATATCCCCGCATTGACAGCGCAGGCCAACCTGTTTCTGCTGTACCTGGCCAGTCAGCAGGTGGATGTTACGGACCTTAAAATTGCAGGTGCCCACGGTGAAGGTCCACTGGGAACGGAGGAAACTGGCAGGGCTTTAACTGCATCTGCTGCTTGTTGTATTGATGGCATCTTAGTTAAACCCCAGGAGACCTTTCTGTACCCACTGAGCCTTGCTGCGGGCTCTAATGCTAAACAGTCCTTAGGGTTAAGTATCTCAGGGATCAGTACAGGATGTTTGCACCAGAGGGTCTGAAATGTGTTTACTCTTCACTCCTCTGACAAACCAGAGTCTGACCATAAGATACAGCATAAAAATCATCCCAAGCCTCTGATGGAAGGGGCTCAGACTGGGGGTCTGCTCATCAGCTCTCTTTGCAGGGCGGAAATCTCTGCAGGTGGACTATGAACAAACTTTAACTTTGGAAACTTTTCCTTAAACAATCTGAAAGCCTGCTGGACCCACACTGAGGGTAACAGGTTAGGGTGTTAGTCCTTCGGCTCAGGGACCGAAACTGGGTTTGTTCACCATGAGCCTGTTAGGCGTATCTCATATCTTTAAATCAAATCAATGGTATTGAACAAATTAGAGGGTTCAGGCTTGTCTGGTAATTGGCTTGCGGCTTAGGGAAGCGGGACCATCTGCTTTGCAAAAGAGTCAATATAATACCCTGCACTGGAAGGGGACTTTTGGCTTGAGAGCAAGCCCAGCGGTGTCTAACATGAACTTGGGGAGGGGTTATGGGGAGAACTGCAAACCCCACTGGCTGCATGGCTCATGCAATGCTGGGCTCTGGCCGTAAGATATATCAGGGGGCACTGATTTAGCCAGGTGTGGGTGAGGCTGTGTGTTAGCCAAGAATGAAGCGAGAGGTCCGAGAGCCTGAGATTAGGCTATTTTCGGGGTGCTGGGCACGTGTTAGGCACATGTAGCTCGGGAGATGGCAAAATACGTCCCACACCAAGGATACTGCAAAATGAGTGGACACCTCTAGAGTACAGCTGGGCCCATGATAGACAAGCCACGGTTGTTCCTGGAGTTTTGTGGCCCCTAGCCATGCCCTGAGAACAGTTCATAAAAAGCAAATTATTTTAACTCAGTGAGGGGTCACAAATAGCAGCTGAATACATGGAGTTTGGTGTGAGCTAGGGGCTGCTTTTTCCTACATTTTGGTAATAAGCAGTAAAGGTCTCTTGGCCAGTGGGGTCTCTCAAAGGAGGGACCTTTAGGAGATACCCAATACTGAGATTCTCCCTTGTCCCCTTTCCTCCCTATGAGCTGTACTTGTGCAAAACTCTCCTTGGAGTCGATTTTGAGTAAGGGTTTCTGCAGCTTGCCCCATATTACATGAAGCAAGCTGCATGCATTTAAGATTTCACAGCCATGAAAGACAGGGCAAAGGATTGAGGAAGCCAGTGTTTGATGCTCAGACCGGCGTTTTGCATTCTGGGAGGGGAAGGCCATTTTTACTGGGGTTTTGGGAGCCTGTCGAGTCTTTCCGATCTTACAAAACGATGCGGGAGGAGAGAAGAGAAACACATCCCCTTTTAGCCAGTGGTGACAATAGTAAATATTGCTTTGGCTAGTAACGAAAGGCATGGCGACCTCTAAGAGGAAACAGGTACTGCCTGTTACAGAGGACAGCCCCACTGGAATGCAAGTTCATCTCTGAAACAATGTTGTAAACAACCAACACTGGATCCCTGTCAAGAATTAAACACAGTTGGTTTATTTTAAGTGCCAACTTAAGACCGACATGCACATACCAGAGGTTATAGAGGCTGAAATGGCTGGGAGATAAAGTCAGATTTAAACAGAGTCCATCACTGACTGCCTACTAAAACCACAGAAAAGGATTTCTTTTCAAGCATATACACAAAGGATGGGTACCAGCTTGGAATTTCTTGGCTATATATACAACCTTTTTTCCTTTTTTCAAAGAGACAATATTAAAACCAGAGGTTTGGGGCCGGGTTTCAGAAAGCTCTTTGCTTTCACAAACCAGATGTAGTTTAAAGCCATTTTTCTGTATATTATCTTATTTTTTTCTTCCCTAAGAATTTCTCTCCAGTTCAGGTTGGCTTTTTCTATAGCCCTTAATTTTGTAGCCAGATGCAGTCATCACAGCTTAATTTGGGCAGAGAAAGGAATGGCTCTACTCATTTAGGGTGCATGGACCTGAACCTCCATCGCAACTGGTGAAAAGAGTGGGTAATTGCATTTAGAAGAGTGCCAACACATACAACTGCAGCGCATTCTTAATGACAGAGAACCTCTGGCATGCCCCCGCCCGCCCCCTCCCATCTGCTGGCTATCGAGTAGCCTTTTCAACCTGTTGTAATCAGCACTGCTTAAAAGACCTATTTGAAACCCTGAGAGCTGACGGGAGCCTTAATGGCATAACCGCCCTAGAGAATCTCCATGCGATCTGATGCTTACGGTCCATATACTCGACCACAAAGTGAGTTCCTGCGGAAAAATTGTGGCTCCATGTGATGTTTGCCCAGTTACTGTTAGCCGAAGCCGTTACGTTCCATATGGACGATCCATTGGCGGCTGGTGGACAGGTTAGAACAGGTGTTAGTATTTTGGATTAGATGAGAGTGGACCCCTAATCTTGCACCTGGATTTGAAAAACATGCAACATCATTACTAGTGACGTCTGTTATCGTCTCTGGCATAAATTGGACATACCTTCTACTGAAGTATCTGCAGTCCTGAGGACAAGCTAAATTACTTGCTAAATTCAGAACCTATTTGCATTCTTAATTCTGAACCTTCAGGCATTCAGCTGAGTTCAAAATCTAGCGTATGCCACAGCTTGTGTTGTCTGGAGCAAGTCATTTCTGAATTTGATGGATCATAGGTAGGCTGACTGTAATTGCTCTACTGCAACTGTTTCACTCTGTGCAGGAAAAAGGATAGGCTATATTCATGCCCAACCCACTGTGAGAAAAGGGGGCACACAAGCTCACAACCACAATTGAGAGGAGAGACTGGGAAAGAAAGCATTGATGCTAACAGTCTGCAAGCAACACAAACAGTAACAAAATCAACTTGTTTCTAGTGGGGGGAAAAAAACAACAAAAACCAAACCCAAAAAACCCAGGTGATTTTCAAGCTGAAGAACATCAATGCTGCTTTCCACCAGAGATATATAGTATAGCTTGCATCTCTAAGTGACCTAGAGGAAGTTACACTGCGATTATGCCATGTAGTTGCACCCGGTTTAGTGTAACAACATAAGTACTGGTAGCTTCAGACAGTTTCTCTTCTCCATAGAAGCAGTTTCATTACTGAAAAAGGGAATATTTTCCCACAGCTTAAGTAGACTGCACAATGACGTCTCTTTATCCTGTTGGATGTATGGGGCACAGCCATAAAAGATAGAGCAACTAGAGAAAACAGCATGAACCCCACTGTAAAAGAGTCACAGTCAAGGTCCCATGTCCTGCAAAGAAAGACTTTATGTACTTAGCATTATGCATATAGATCTATTGAATTAATTGAAATGACTCATAGACAAGAGTCTTTGCAAGATTTGGGGTCCAAGTGATATTGTCACAGCTTTTACAATGCCACTCCGGGCTGCTAATTCCCATGACCTTATCCTGTGTCTCAAAAACTAGAGCTATTAAGTCAAGTGACTATATGAGAGCTTCAGCTTTCCTCTAAAACAAAAGAAGGACCTAGTCTTCCTGGCTGCAAAGAGACACATCAGATGTGATGTGAGTGCACCCTAAAGGCTTAGAAACCACAACGCAAATAAAAGTGTCTAACATTTTTGTTTGAAAACCCCCTCGAACTCCTGATTTTTGTGGGGCATGGCCCAGGATTTTTGGAATACTTGTTACTAGTAATCCTAGGAGCAGAGCCAGTAAGACAGAGGGATGTGGCCAAAGACGATGAGAACCGAGTTAAAGGAGAGGCCCCCCCCCCCTTTTTTTTTAACAATGTAGGACTGTCAGGGGCTTCTTGGCCGTCAAGTCCAGTCACCTGCATTCACAGGCAACTATTTGTCTGAAAGGATTCACAAGACTGCCCTGTAACACAACAAATCAAAGCCTTGACTTCTCTCAGAGCCAGAGGGTGCGTCTACACATTCATTGATGCGTCAAATTCCTGTGTATTAAGGTTAGTACCTGTACCGCCAGGTACTAAATGAGCAGTAACTGGTGCTACTGTGCAGTAGCGCCGGCACGCACCTTTTAAGTGATGCCAGTGTGCAGCAGACTAATACTACTGTGCATTAGCATATTAGCACGGCTTTTGCCGTGACATTCTAATTAATGCACAGTAGAATTAGTCTACTGCGCATTTAACGTCTTGTGTAGACGCACCAAGAGAGTACTGGAGGGAGGTCTGCCTGTGTCCAAAAACCTTGATAAAGAGTCTCTTTCATAGTAACTACTAGGGGGACCTATCTATTATCAATCAAGAGGAACAATAGCAATCCTTGCAGAAATCTCTCCTTCCCAAGTATGGTTCTTAATGTACCCTGGAGACACGGCCTTAACAGGAACTATGCTGATTAGCTTCTGCTTAATCCATGTCATGGATACGTGACTACAAACAGCACCCTCATAATTTATTGCAGGTGCAATTCCTGCCATTTTGTTAAAGCACAGAGGAGGTCTCTATCAATAGAGCAAACATATATCTAGTATCTTATCACATTAGAGAGCCCAGCTCCTTCAAAAGGCAGCATTTAGTCCTCCCAAAAGAGGTGGTATTGTATGATAAACCGATCCAAGCCCAAAGATGGAACGTGGCTGCATGCTGACATTGGACATGCTTCCTCAAACTTCCCATGGGCTTATAACTAGACTTGCAAACAAAGGACAGCAAGTATGAACTGAAAGAGTCCTACACACAATGCCAAGCCTCTTCCCAAACAGCCGATGTGCGAGATCTGAATTCGGTATAACAGAATGCCTTGGCATCAAAAAAAAAAAGAAAAGAAAAAAGAAAGAGATACAATCATAATAAGACTTCAAGAGCTTCTGTAGTATCTGCCTAATTTCAGAATGCTTCACATATGCTAATTAAGCTTAATGACATTCCTGGGAAAGCAGTATTCATCCCACTGTACAGATGGAGAAACTGAGGAACACAGCAGTTAACCAAATTGTTCAGGCCTATGCAGAATTGGGTTTGAAGCCAGAATTCCTGTAAAACCACTTCCTGTGCCCTGACCTCGACACTGTATTTATTCCCTTCTGCTCCTTGCTAACCCATCCCCAGCATGCTAAGAAACCCCACATTTGATGGAGCAAACTGCAGCTGTTGCCTGTGGTTAACCCTTAGTATGAGCATGAAGTAGGTGAGAGGTCCAGGCATGGTTAGGTGGGTTAGAGGAAACAGGAAAGCGCAGTACCAAACTCCTGCTTAGTGGTGGCTGGCGGAGCACTCTCCGTAGTGGTTGTAGTGCTGGCGACGGTGGTGGTTGTAGTGGTTGTGGCAGCTGTGGTTGCAGTGGTGGTGGTAGTAGTTGTGGCGAGGGTGGTGGTGGTTGTAGGGCTGGTTAGATCGACTGTAGTTGGAGGCAACCAGGTTGCAGCTGGGAGAGGCAAATGTAAACACTGTGTTTTTAGAAGAGGTTATATCCTTAGCTGTCCTGCTTTGGCATTCCCGAAGGCTAAACACACGCGTACGAGAGAGGAAGCAGAGCAGCACGACAGAGACAGAGGCAAGAATGGGAAGAGAGGGAACAAACAGAAGCACCTGAAATGAGAGACCCAAGCTTAGCTTTCATTTTCCTTCCCCGGAGTACATTCCCAGTGACAGTCATGCATTTCAGCTCCTGCCTGGGCAGGCGTGGGGGGTGCCTGGCATCTCCCGGGTAAAGGGGCGCGCCAACAATCCCGTAGGCGAGCAAGAACAAAACACATGGCAAGCGGCAGGAAGTGGGCGAGCTCAGCCCCAAACAAATAGCTCCAAATGTGCTTTCATTCTGGGCTCATTGTCTGGCTTATCCCCTTTCTCGTGGGGCTGAACAGCTTCCCTTTCTTTATGTGTGCTTTGCCCAACTGTCCCACCTCTGCCCACTGTGGATTTGAAGAGCAACAACTGGCATGAAAAATCAGAGTGAGTGCCTATGTTCTGCTGGGATATAAGCGGAGTGAGAGTCTGCTCCCCCCATTATAACCAGGATGTCTGAGTGGGGAATTTAGCTCTGAGAAGCCGAATCTCTCTCAAATAAGAAATGGGATTTGACTCTTTATAAAATATAATAATCCAATTTGTCACGGACAAAGTAAACCCAAATTAAATTAGCTTAGTCCACCCTGTGCTACACGTGCAGCATATTTCTGAGCTCCTGGCATTCTGCTGGCAGACACGTTAATTGTTTCCTTCCTAGTACATCTTCCTACAGATGCTGTGGTCTGCAGGTGCATAAGAGGCACTTGCATTAAGAGGAGATGCAGCTTTCGGTTTTTGCTTGAGCAGTGATGGCTGCAGCTTTGGCTTTGCAATCACTGCTTCCCACAGCTTGTCATTTCTATTAATTATTTAATAAGCCCATCTTTCCTCCCAAATCCCCTCGATGCCATATTTCAAAATGGAAAAAGGGGAGAGATGGGTATATAATGCACACACGCTAAAGAAGGATGCATGCTTCCCTCCCCCAGCACTTCAGTGGCTGTAAAGGATCTGAAAGGGACTGAGCTGACGGTGCCTTTGCACAGGAGGGGAGCCGCGGATTTGTGTGTGCTTGACACCATAGGCTGCCCTACGATAGTTAAGATACCTCATTGCCTTTTTGGCTTTGTTTCTAGATGTATGCTTGGGTCAGGACTCTAATCCTCAAAGAGTATGAACGGGAAGAGGAACAGTGCCTTTAGCAAGTTAGGTGACTGTCAAGGGTTCTTGTTAATAAGAATCGCTGGGTGAAATTCTTTGGCCTGTTTTATGTGGGAAGTCTGACTAGATGATCACAAAGATACCTTCTGGCCTTAAAAACTATTAGGTTTTAGATGTGAGGGTTATTTTGCTATAGGGGAGAAATGTCTCTGTGTACTCCGTCGGTTGGAATGCAAGAGGGGCTGTGTGAAATATTTCCACCATTACTTGAGGACTGACACATCTTAGGATAATTGCCGGCAGCTAAATATGCAGCTAAAACTAAGATACACGTTAGAAAAAAAATGAACAAAAGGCTCACTCTGTGCTCCCTATATTGAAGTACCCCAGGCTTTCAGAGAGTTGTGCCTTGCTTCCATGTGTGATTTGGGGACATGCAATAAGTCTTCCGCTAGGAGTACGCACTGGTAGACTCCCTGCTGCAAATGTGACCTTTAGCCAAATGAAAATAACTATGGGAAAGGAGCTTAGAAAGACAGCCCCACATACAACCCCATGTTTCCACTGGTTCTGCACCAACCTACGCCACTATCCTGCCACTAGGCACATCGTTTCACACACATGGAGCTCCACTGACTTCAGAGGCACTCTAGGACTGAGCCTTCATTTGATTTCTGAGGGAGAGGCATCTTTGCACACAACTCTCCTGCATTAACAGAGTCTCTTGCTGCTCAGGATCAACATCCCATAGGTTCATTTGGGGGGGGGGTTGCGTGCACATAATATACACATTGCTGCTTTGAATATATCTAGAACCCAAGAGCCCCCCCACACCACAGTATTAACGGTCCAATAACTGGAGTAATAGAAGTTGAAGGTGGAAGAGAGCAGTTAAACTGCTCAGTCCATCTACCCACCCTGCACCGTATGTAGCTAAAAAAAGAGGCATTGAAAATCCCAGTAACCTGCACAAACTGGAAAGGAAAACAAAACCCAGCACAGTTCACAGTGCGCTCACAATGCAGCACGTATCCTCTTTGACAACACTCACGACTGGTACAAACACAGAAGTACAGCAGCCAGCATCATGCAAAGCCCCAGCCATTCAAATAAAGCCATCAGCACCTCCCCTCCTTCTGCCCAGTGTCAAAGGTTTGATCGATTGGCGTGAAGCAGCAAGAATTGCCAAACAACATGTGAGAGAATCTAGAGAAAGCACAGGGTGACCTGGAGCTCCTGCCACAGCATTTGCGGTCTTGCTCTTTTTTGTTCAATTCATCCACCACAACGCACGTGTCTCTTAGAGGAGAGCTTTGCTCTCTGCAGTCCTCGCTGTTACCCACGGATCAGATCCGGGGACGTGTATCTGTGTCTTGTGGCCATAAGTTACAAAAGCCATATTGGGACAGCCCTGATTCCTGACATTTTTCTGAAAGTGAAGATGAGTGTAGCTAATGGCATCGTTACCTCAATTAACTCCAAAGCTGCAACCTCTTGTTCCAATTTGAAATGCACACAATAAAAATACCCAGAGAAGAAACCGGTATTGGCTAATGAACGCTCTCAACTTCCCTGAGAGGCACTGATTTCTCCACCAGTAAAACAGGGCTTAACGAGGCATGAGGAAGTAACACGGGAGTCAGGGATCAAGCTGGGACTGGAACTCAGAAGCCCTAGGCTCCTCGTCCCGGTTTGGTACCAAGGGTGGCCATCATAGAGGACAGTCCAGTTGTCCTCTATTGATACGAAACCGGACGCCTCGATGTCCTCTATTTTTCTCTTGAAGACTAATTCTACTGTGCATTAATTAGCATGTCATGGCAAAAGCCGTGCTAATATGCTAATTGCTCTTGAAGAAAAAAATAGAGGACATCAAGGCGTCCGGTTTTGTATCAATAGAGGACAACCGGACTGTCCTCTATGATGGCCACCCTATTGGTACCACCAGGCTGTATCACCTGCTACAGCCTCAAAGGTCTCAGTATCCTTCATCAGCATGATCACTGGGGGGCCGAGAAGGCCCCCTTGTTCCAGCGTGACGTGCTGGCCATGCTGAGAAATGGTTTTGCACCGTCTTACCCTGCTTGGTGCATACGTATTAAAGTCCTTATTGAGCTGACACCATCTCTTTAATAACCCTCTGAAAGGAGCCCCTCAACTCTGACAGTGACAGTGTGAAGCGTTTGCCCCAAATGCTGTAGCCCCGTGATAGCTCCCTTGGAAACAATACCTCAGGGCAGGGCCGTCACCTTGTATCAGGCTAATGTGGCTTAACCACTGAAAGAGTCCGTGTGACACTGGGGTGAGTGTGTGCATTTGCAGCGCTTGTAAAAACAAATCCTCTGGAAGACCAGAAACGGGTACAGGCAGGAGCCTTTGATCTTGGCGCCCTGTGGTTTGAAGGGACCCCAATCAGAGCAGTGCGAGAGGCAGACTCTTGGCAGGAGCCCCCATGCTGCAGCTCTAGGAAGATCAAGAGTGGGAGGAAGACACGAATCCATCTGGACGGGCTGGCAGGGAGAGCACATCCCCCAGGGTCGAGGGAACTCCCACAGGTTCGGTGGATGCAGCCCTAATCTGCTCCCCAGGTGGAAGGCAATTCAAAGCTAAAGCCTCATTTGGGTTTGAATAGAAAATGTGCGCGAAAGAAAAGCTCAGCTGGTCCATTTGGGATGGGAGGCAAGGGGGTGTTCTCTGCTCTTTGAAATCCTGCCCTTAATGAGAACCGACTTCAGATTGGAGAAGGATCAAGGAGGCCTTTGACAGAAGATGAGAGCTTCTCTGAATATCAGGAGCAGGAAAGGCGAACTGTCAGGGGGGAGGTCAGAGTCTGAAATGAGTCCTGCAGGGAAGGGGTGGGGGAGGAGGCAGGAGAAGCTATGATTCCCAACTCAGGATCCTCTACCGTGCATGTCAGGTGCTCGAGGATCTCAAAGCACATTAGGCCCTTCACATATCCTGACTTGTTGGGCACTGCATGATTGCAGCCAATTTACAGATAGGTAAAGGGGGTGAAGGGGACCCACCAAGTGGGGCTCTCAGAAGGTTTTGCACACTCACGTCACGTGGGCATGTTGCAGAACTCTGCTCAGACGCTGGAGCTGGCACAAAAGACTCGAGCTCTGCTATTTTTAGCTTTCTACACTTCCAGTTTGCAGGTTCAGCAAGGGCTTCAGCTACCCAAATGCTGTCGAGCAGAGCCTCTGATAGTGCAGAAGCTCCCTGGGTACCAAATGCCCCATGCTCCATTTGTTGTTCATGGGAGCTGCAAATGCTGCACCCTTCTGCACACCACGGGCCCCTGTTGAAAATGCTGCTTTAAGCTGCTTGAAGGCCTGAAGAACCTCGTGCCCTCACCTGCCACAGCTCTACCTCACCTGAATCCACCCAGGGGATCAGAAAGAGAACTAAGCAGTGCCCACGCCCATTCCCTTGTGCTGTCCCGAATGCATAGGAGTCATTCTCGCACACAAAAGCTTGCCTCTCTGGCAGGTCTGATGCTCTTCAGAGGTCGAGTTGGGAGCGTGTGCTAGAGATGAGCTCTGATCCAAGGAGGCCCTGACCTTTGTGACCTGGCTGCCCTTCTCCTTGCTCATGCTTTGCCACTTTTCTCTGCGGATATTGTAGGCGCTGTCAGATGATGGAGTCCAAAGGGCCAAAGTGCATGGGGCGTTTGAGTAAGATGGATTGAAAATGCAGCAGACACACTGGCTTCAGTGGCTAATAGGCTAATTAATCCACAAGTAAATTAGAGACCCTGCACGTAATGACTTCTTCACGGCACAGTGGCTCCACTCATGCTCTCTATTGTAACCTGGGTACATTAAAACACCGACCACTGTCTGCTCCCATGAACAGTGAAAAGCATCAGCAGGCTTGTGGAAAGGAGCCCACGCCCCAGCAATGAACCTATGTGAGGAGAGTTTTTCATTAGGCAGATGGGCTGTCATTTGCATTACAAATCGCTGTAGGAGTAAGTGGGTTTTATTGATAAGGCTCCCCCTTCTTTGCTTCCTTTTGTACTTCACTGCTAAGCTAGAAGGATTCAAGGCTACTTCCAAATCCTCGGTGAATTCCAGTCATTGAGAAGTCAGGTGCACAATTTCTACATGTGCTATGGAATATGACAGGAAACAATAAGTCCCCATACTGGTCTTTAATTATTTAGGGGAGCTTTTAAAGTGCTGTTAGGCTGTAATAATGACTTCCCCCCGGGTGTGTCTCTACAGCATAAGCAGGCTTGGAAAGATCTGATTAATCCCTTATAAATGTTGACGGATAGCCAAATATTTCCAAGAGATTTTTCTCCCCCTGATTATCTTAGCAACTGAAGGAAATGTGATTTGTATATAATATAAATCATAGTAATTTGAAAATCTAATGACTACAATCAAGTGATGGTCTTTAATAGGAGTTTGCCAGATTGAATGGACTGCAGAAGAAAGGGACCATTAGTTTTCCATAAGCAGTACATTTCAGTTGTCAGGTTCTGGTAGGAACAATGGACTCCTCCTCCTCTCCTTCCCCTTTGATGGAAGGAAACAAGGAAAAACCAACAAATATTGGTATCTGGTGCTGAAAACTTAACCCTTCCTAGCCTACTCACAAAGCTCCCAGGTCTAATGCATCTGTACAACCTGCAGACTCCGTCATAAAGACCACCCGAGTTTGCCACTGCTGTTGGTGGTACAAGATCCAGCTCTTCTCTCAGCTATCAATGGTTTCCCTTTTCATTACACAAATGGAAGTCTTTGGGTTTTCCAAGAAATGCCTTCCCAAATCACTACCTCGGTCCCCCAACTCTAGTTTAAGAAATGAAAAGGTGGGATCTCCTTCACTGGCAGTTCTCAATGGCCAAGTACAGACAGTCTAGCAATTCAGTCTTTGCAGGTTAGTCTAAGTTGCAGAGATGGACCTGATTTGCAAGTGAATAGATATTCACTTCTGATCCAGGAACTGTAGGCACATGCCTTCAGTGGCTCAAGCCAGAAGCAGGGAGGGCAGGCGCTAGAGCTGGGCTCCCAGCCTGCCAGCTCCAAGAATTTTCCAAACCTTCCTACTCAAGCAGACAGGGCATGACCAAGACCCAGCCCAAAGCTAGCTGGAGGGTCTGCCTGGGTTGGGGAGGGCAGTGCCTGCCAGGCTGAAGAGGGAGTGGGCAGGGAAAGAGGTAGTGGCATTGAATTCATAAAAGCTTGAACAGGAACAATCCTTTCCCTGAAGCAAGCATGTATTGAACAGAAGGGAACAACCCTTTTGAGTCTTGCTGGCTGTGATCCTGGACTACAAATCCCAGAGGCCCCTGGAAGCAGGAAGAGGAAGTGATGAGCAACCCTACAGAGTCCCACAGCTGTGGCTCTGGACTGCAAATCCCAGAGACCTTAGGGGCAGCAGGAAGAGGAAGTGATGAGCAACCCTACAGAGTCCTGCAGCTGTGGGTCTGGACTGCAAATCCCAGAGACCTCAGGGGCAGCAGGAAGAGGAAGTGAACTCACAGCCTATTTCTGGGGGGACACTGATTTAAGCTGAACCAGGAAAGGGTGGTTGGGTATTTGGCTGCGGTGGGTTAGGAGTAGCGTACAGTGCATTGGGAGGGGGAATTCAAAAGCCTTCTAAACTTGTGTTTTAAAAATTGACTCAATTAAGTGTTAGGCAGGCAGGGTTCTTTTGGTAAATGTGATACCTTTTATTAGACAAACTAAATAGTTAGAAACATTGTTCTTTGTAAGCTTTGGGGTACAAGCACCCTTCTTCAGGCAGGGGGAGAATCTACAGTACTATCAGTGAAGTGTTTGCATTTTGCTTTGATTTCATCCAGCTGGGCCAGTTTCTCCTACTTGTACAACAGGCAGTTTTGAGTGTGGGTTTGTTTCACCGCCCCC
>NW_017729019.1:7302839-7328295 GCF_001723915.1 Gavialis gangeticus | reverse complement strand
TTTTTTTCCCCCCCCCCCCCCCCCCCCCCGAAACAGGACCGCGGTGGAATGAAAATAGCCTGAGGCGAACGGTTTGCCAAAGTGAAATGTGTCTTAAATGGTGCACCTATGGGGCAAGCAAAATCTAGGTCACTGAGCAGAGACAAATCTTTAGAGAAGGGTCAAACAACTATACCAGAAACCTGGGCTTGTTAGGAAGACGAACAGCCTTCCTGGCCAAGTGCAATTTAGATCAGGTGACTCCAAGCAATCTACTCCTTGCCATTATGCAGTGATTTTTTTTTTTTCATGCACTGCGGCACAAGGCATTAACTGAATTAGCACAAGGGGAAGGATTTCTTCTGTCAGCCCTGTGTCTTGCTACTAGTTACACTAGACTAAAGGACAAGCATGACTCTTAAAACCAGTATCTCACATAGTTGTAGGAAAAACCACATGCTGTTTGCCATCAGAAAGCTGGGAATGTGGTCCACAAGGTATCAAGCCTGAAGGTCACGCGATCCAGTTACTGTGTCATTTCCTTCAACTCCAGCATAATTTTAGTGACCACTTGTTGGTAGAAAACAAAAACTAATGCCATCCCTTTGTTCCCTGACAACTCATAACAACACAGCCCTTGACTGGCAAGGGATGCATCTAACTTGAGCAGTTTGGGACATATCTCCTATAGGAATGATGGTGAGAAACATGATGTGATTTTAAGGTTCAATAGGAACCACCAGATGTAGAAAATCATTGTGGAAACTCATCCTGACCGAGAGAGCAATTGTAGATTCCTATGGATTTAGTTCGGGTGAAGGGAGTTTTCAGTTTTTCCTATACCAAGAGAAGCCACATAAACTAAAAAAACATGCCTGCACCTTTGCAGCTTGTTGAGCCTCAAAGCAGACCAATCTGTTACCCTGTAATTTAGGAAGTGAAAACATAGTGAAGGAAAAGGAAGGACTGTACATGAGGGGAGGGGGGAAAAAACCAGCAAAATAATGTTGCTTTGAACAAATGCTGCTGCAATAAAAGAAGAGAGGAGGAGCATCTGTAAAAAAGCAAAACCTGGAAGGCACCATTTTGTGACTGAAAATGGGTCCCGTGCTTGCAGTTATCACATGGGCAAAACATCCAGTGAAACTCAGTTTCTTTACAGAGAAAACCAGATGTCCCTACCCAGTCCTCTGTGCTCGCTCCTGCGAGGTAAAGCATAACCCCTTACTGATTCCTTGCCAAAACGGCTGCTGTTGTCCCAGACAAATAGCTCTTCAATGGCAGGGCACTTAGGGCGCTTTTTCTGGCAGACTGTGATCTCTGGCACTGCTAATCTCAACCCCTCAAACCTGATTACTGGTCTGCAACAGCAAGATCTACTCAAAATGCTCTGCCCTGAGTAGGCCATTTTTCTGTAACAGCAGTGCCTGGAGTTCAGCTTTAGTTTTAAAAGGAGGCAAAAGCCCCTTCCTCATAGAAGGGAAGGTGTAGGAAGATATGCTCTGACATTTGCTGGGTAATTAGGGACCGGAGTTTCTCTAACAGCGGGCAGATCCCCTTGCAGAAGGACCTAGTTTCTCTGTACCTCAATGTTGTTACGGAAATCTGCAAAGCCAGCGATAGTTTAACATGCAGACATGCATAACTGCTGCACAAACATTGCGTTTAACCCTTTCAATGGGCACCTGGGAATGAAAGGATACCTGATACTGTACACCTGATGGCTCTAGGAATAATATAGCGTGTTGTGTACATCGAAGCCGTGCACTCAGAATTTGTTCACCTGAAGCTAACGCTTAAGTAACACAGCTGTATTTCCAGAAGGGAGTAATAGCTACTCACGTTCCACAGGCAGTTTCAAGGTATAATGCTGTTCCTAATGGAAAGTGCTACACAGTAAGGAAATGTGCCCCTTATTACACGGGTATGTGTCCATATACTACTAAGTGATGCTTGCTGCCCCACGCTTTTGTGTGTGGCGTAAGGTTATGATGGGAAGAGTGAGGCCCAGAAAGGCAAAGCTGTTTTGTGCTCAGCTGGGATTAGAAGTGTGAGATCCTAGCACCCTGCTGCTTAATTTTCCCATTGAAGGGGTTAACGCACTGCATGCGTAAGTGCCAGCACACCAGAGAGACAGCCCTGGACTGTGCATTGCCCCATGCCCGTTACCTCCTCCAGCTGGTACGGTACCTGGGGTTGGAGTGGCTTCAGAGAATGCAGCGCCAAGTATAGGGAGGGGAATACGAGGAGAGCATAGAAGAAAGGGGAAGAGAAAACAAAGGAACATATAAAACACACAGCACATGAACAAGAGACAAGGATCAGTCACACAGTCGCGACAGTTTTGAGAGAGAGAAAACACATTAGCAGCAAGTCAGCAGTTACCCTTTTGGGAGTAACCAAAGCTATTTACATAGGCCAAAGACAGGAGGAATCGGAGATTAATCTGCGTTCCCAGTCAGACACGCCAACCCAGCAGCAAGGGGATGCTAGTGGGCTCAAGTACGCAAAGCGCTTCAAAGTTTGCTTCCATCTCATTCAAGGACACATTTTGACATCCCATGTTCAATCTTGGCATAACACTGATGTCAATTCACCTGCGATGCACGCTAGGCTGAGGGTGAGTTTGACTTGTCTCTCATTTTACCCTCTGGGTTGAACGTAGTCTAACAGGGCTAGAAGCAACATCTGGATGCATTCATTTCTGTTTATGATGGAGTCAGGGATCTGTCCTGAAGACGAGATTAAACCTTTGCTTTGCTTTTCTGAACCTTCTTCTGTTGGGCTCCAGGGTCCCCAGTGTTACTTGCAGAAAATGAATCTCAGTCATTCAGAGCTGCCGAGTCACATTCTGCTTATTGGGATCTTACACCTACAAATAACAGATTTCTTGCCAACCTAGTGTTGTGTTAGATGCACCCTGTCTCTCATGTTTTATGCCCATGTCCTGCTTGCCTGATTCATGGGGCTTCAGTGGGCCTGCATTCATGAAGAAGGCAAGCAAGATGTTGCTGTTTTCACTCGGTTTTCTTAAATTGATGGATAAAGCCTTTTCCATCAATAGGGCATCCTTTGACATCTCGGTGCCTAAGATCAATGAAGGCCACTGTCCTTTATTCCCAATGTGGAGGGAAAGAAGGAAAGGGACACAAGTACTGGACACCCCCAGTTCTTTTCAGGCTGCCATTCATAGTAGTATCTGTTAGTAATCTCTTGCAGTGCATCTCAGATAAGCACTATGCAGTAGCTGTTAACACTAATTTTTAATACTGACCGCTTCAGCTCCTTCAGGAAACTATTTGTCTGAACAGACTAGGCAAAGCTAATTAGCAAGTTCACATAGCACTATCCAACCACTAAAGTCTAGTCCTGCTCCTCTATGCAACATATTTAGCAAAGCCCCTTTTACACAGATGCACAAGGTCAATATTTGCCTATAGCTAGTTCTTTTCCGAGCATGCGGGAATGCAGATCCCGCTCCATGGGAACTGTGGACAAATGCTGAAGTTTTTAATTGGCTAAGTCTGCATAATAATTCTGGAGCCTGCCTAAGACACATGGGAAGCATTTCATTTTCATTTTCCCTTCAACAGGATGTTTTTTCCCATCAACTACTATTAAGGCCGAGGGGTGGGGGAGCGGAGCAAAAACCCACTGAGTAAAGTCAGAGCCCCAGATGAATTGTAGGTCTTTTAGCAAATGCTATCAAATGGAAAGAGCCATCTTTGTCTCTCCTGTTCTCTCTTCCCTAAGGGCTGCTGAACTTTCACTTAGTTTGATGAATGTCTCACAATGGGCGTTTTATCCTATTATGAATCTACGAGTTGTGGCTTTTTCCTTTGGTGGGTCATCTGTTGATTACAGGGGTGACGGGAAAGTGGCACCACGCATCCCCCAGTCCGCCTTTCCAATGGCTCTCGGCACTTTGCGGCCTGGGGGCTGCAGCTGTTGTATAACTCTCCTTCCACCAATAAAAGTTATTTAAGCTTGCCTGGCAATATATGGGCAGTGTTGTATAAAATGAAGAGCCAAGGAGAAGCCAGCTACTGCTGGTGCAGTGATGTGAACGGTGTGAAGACCTACCAATCTCAAGTCAGCGTATGCATGTGCTCAGACCCGGTGGTTTCCCGGCCAGCTGTGAGCCTAGTCCAATTTGGGTTAGAATAGCCCTCTATAGGGTAGATAAGGGGACTCTATTAGAGCACAACCAGTAACGACAGTTGTGTCGAACCACCAGGCTGCAGCAGACTGGTGCTTGGCCATCGTGTCTGAATATTGTTGGGGCTAATGTGGATCAAGCTGTTGCAGGGACTAGGACTCGGAAGAAGCACAGGGTGTCCATTGGATATGCTTGCTCATCACGGGTCTTAGGGGGATGCTGGCTCAAATGGGGCAGCCCCAGAGAGGGCCTCTTTGCTTTAACAGTGGGAAAGGGCAGTAATAACGCCAAAACAAAAGGCTGCCAAACACATGGTAAAAGAATAGGGGCTTCTGTTCTGTCCTGTCCTGACCTCCACCCCGTTCAACTCTGCTTAGCAATGTAAAGGTGCAGAACTGGGTGATTAGAGTGCTATGCTGCTGTATCCACATCTCTACCCTCCCTTTCAACCCCTCCCCACTCCCAAAGAACTCAGTCTTTATCAGTGTCAGGGATGCACTTTTAAAGGCACAACTACCCTTATTCAATGCAGGATGCATCAGCCTTTTAGGAAGCTCAGATTTCCTGACATGTGGCAGCTAAGAGTTGGCTAAATTGCTAGGGGTGGGGAGAAAACCATCAAGGATGTGCGGGTTGAAGTAAAGTGAAATGGGCTTCCTGGCCAATGGCCCAGGAAGATAGCAGGGCAGGTTGGCGACAGATCTTAGAGCTCCAACTCATTTAGCTTCTCTGCGGACAGAATCCATCCCTGAGCCCTACAGCTGTGAGCTATTTATGCAAGGGAGATGGGAGCTTTAGCAGCCTGAGACTACAGGAGGTCATTATGCACATTCTGCATATTGACATAGGCCCAGAAATGCATTTTCTAGCTGCAAGGGAGGCAGGAAGATATTGCGGAGGAGCCCTCCGGCTTGGGCAAACAGTGTTAAACCAGGTCCCTCTGGTGGCTGTCTTCCAGGAAGCGGGGACAACTCTGCTCAGATCCTCTGCGGATCAGCAGCATGGTTCAATCAGAAGCCGGTCCCTTTAGGGGTTGAGCTCATTACACCTCACCCCCCCCAAAAAAACTTCCATCCTGGCATTTCTGTAACCATCAGACAGTAACACTCTTCCCACTGCATTGTCTCCCTTCTCATATCCTCAACAAGATCACTTGACACCAGCTGGGTCAAAGCATCCCTCCTTGCTGAGGTGTCCTAGCAAAGCTGTCATTTGTTATAGGTTTGCTTTTAAAAATCAATCAGAAGTTTCTCAGTGCAGTCTTCAGCCTACAGGACTGTAGTGCAGTAAACGTGCACAGTCCGCTGCTTATGAATTCCAGAGCTGGCAGGACTGCAGGGAGTTCCCTACCAGTCTCACAACCTGACGTAGGTAAATCCTCAATTAATGCTAAGCGTGTTCTTGCTAGCTCCCTCTCACCCGCGGCCTCTCAAGCATATCAAACACAGTAGCGCTGCCCAAAGATGGTTTTAATTTTCAATAGAACTCAAATTACCAGAGCCTACACTGCATATCCCTATGGTAAAAGCCATAAGAAACTACTGGAGAGGGTCATAGGAACTTAAGATGGAAAAGACCCATTCCCTCTCCAAATGGAACCTATCAGCTATTAAAGTGACACTGTGAGGGCAGGCAGAGGCCAGCAGGGTGATTTAGAGTCCCCTCCGAGTCATACAGAAAAGTTTTCTCCCTTTAAAAGTGCACAGAGAAACCCTCATGGTTTGGGCATGAGATAACCTCTAACTGCTTGAGGGCAGGAAGAAACTTCCCTCAAAAGGACGCTGATTACACTATTGTCTGTAGACGTTTCTTCCGCTTTCCTTTGGTATATCTGGTGTTGGCCACTGCTGAAAACAGGATACTGGATCAAATGGATCATTATTCTGATACGGTCTGGAAGTTGCTACTGTAACCCTCACTAAGTACCTATATGGTCCTGATCTTTGTTTTATTCAAGGACTTCTCAATCGTGAATGGATTGTATCTGCATAGCACCCTGTGAGACAGGCAGTGCTATCTCAGCTGAGGTGGAGAAGAGATGCAAGAGGTCTACTCAAACCATTATTGGCTAGAAACTTGCTTACCTTGGGCAATTTGGCTGCGTTTTTATCACAGCAAGTCAGTTAACCTCACTTCCTTGGTAAAACCAGATAGTGTTATATTTTCAGTGCTTCTTGTCTATTATCTCCACCCCCAAAGTTACAGCAACACGGTATTGCACCTACCTTCATTCAGCAGGGCTGGCGATTCCTTCATGAGGACTGCTCCATCTCCCACCTGGGTCCTGGCACGCAGGAAGAATCTGTAGCGTGAGATGGGGTCTGTCCTTTGGAGCGTGAACCTTGTTTGATTGGGGGAGAAGTTCTCTCCCACTGTCTTGCCCACTTTGGATCCATTAACTGGGGAGAAAGGCAGGCTTTGTCGGCTTCAGCTTTGCTTCATAAAGAGCCTGTGTTACATATTCCAGACCCTCTTGTCCTGGGACAGGAGCTGAAAATAGCTGAGGGGCTAGTATGCCTTGACTGCATGGAATGAAACTTGCCTAAGGGGTTCAACAACAACCAGCTGCTTATGGAGGGGTAGGGTTTCTAATACAGCCCGAACAACCACATTCACTATCGGTAAAATTCACACCCCTGCAGAGGTCCAGACAAGGCTCAGGCATCATACACCTGCCCTGCTTTTAAGCTCTTAGACTAACACTTGGTCCTGTGCACAGGAGTGACTTCTACCCAGCGTCTGGGGACAGGCAAGGGCAGCTTATCCTGTGGGAGCAGGTTCCCGTTAAGGTAGGCTGTGACGGAGCCTGCTGTACAGACACTATTGTACTCGGACTACTTGAAATTCCACATTTTAATCTTGGCTTAAACCTTATTTTTCCCTTCACAGCCACGTCCAGAAAAACGCTGACCTCCCACAAGTGGAGTGGCAAGTGTTTTACCTTGTGATAGAAGCCTGATTCCTTAAAGAATCACCCTTGGGCCATTTGATGTTTGCGTATCTCTTTAAACAGCTTGTTAGGGAAGCTCTGTCTTAGGCAAGCAGGTTATTCAACACCAAAGAGGAAATCTTGAAATCATCAAGCAGTCATTAAGCTAAGAAGAAACAGGTGTGGAACGTACAGGCTTGGTATCTAAGGTTGTATCCAGTGAGGATGCCATTGGGATGCTCAGGGTGGTCCCATTCCAAAGTGATGGTTTCCATGTTAGGCTGTCCAATTCTTAAGTACCGTGGGATGCTGGGCACTTAGGAGGAGGATGGGAGCCGGGAGGTGAGGAGGAAAAGGAAAAAAAAACAAAACAAAACACATAAAGGTAACATACCTTACCATACTGTACACGCTGCAGGCTGGCTGACATCATAAAGACACACAAAGCTCAGATGCTGATAGAACAAGAATCTGCATTAGAAACCATGCGCCAGTCCCAGGGGTCTCCTAAGCACATGAGAAGGGCGCTTAAAATGGAGCAGTTCTGCATGCGAGTTCAATATTGAAGCAAGAATCATGCCTGCACATTCAGCCGCTGAGACACCTGTACTGCAGTCTGAGAGTGCCTTGCTGACAGAAGAGCAAGAGCATTGCAACACAAATGTGACAATGATGACCGCGATGCCCTCTTCAGTGACTAGCCCTATCACCATCATCATTAGCTACAGGAGGCCGCTTGCAGCCCATGTGGTTGAGGCTTGTGTTTGCAGATGATAAACTGAGGCTCTAGACACAGATCAGTACTGTGCATGTACGGTCAGCCCCATGGGAGCCTTGGCTGCAGTGTGCGCTCTATTCCATCAGCCCAGCATGCCTCCACCCCTGAGGACTGTTTCCTTTCATACAGAGAAGAAGATCAAGGGCTCTCTCCAAAACTCACATCCCTGATCCACTTCAAAGAAAACACACTGCATTGGTCAGGAAGACATGCTATCTGTGTCACTGGTTTCATTAGCAGAGCAGGTGAGGCCTGTTTTACGGCCTTACAGACCCACATTAGGAAGCCATGCAGCAGGCATGGCTTTAAACTACCATAGGCTGCCCTGGGATTTGCAGTTTTAACTTCTCCTCCTCCAACCCCCCAAAAGCCAGGGTGTCCTTACTGCTCCCAATAATCTATGGAAACAAAGTCCCATACACCGAGATCTCAAGCCAGTGCAGACCTAGAGATGCAATCCACCTTTAACACAGAGCAGACTATTACCAAGCTTGGCAGGGGGATAGGAAGATCACCCAGCTGGCTGAGAAGATCACATTGGCTAGTATGCACATTTATGCAGCAAAACGCAGTGTAGTTCTTGGAATGCATCAGCTGTTTAGCTCGTATCTGTACAATGGGGACTTGGCCCAACATTTCTGGGCTGCATGCCCTCACCTAAACACACTAAGGTAGCAACTGCATATAGACAACTGCTTTGCAAGTCCCTTTTAGTATACAGTTCTTTGAAATACTAGGAAGAGGGGTGTGACTCTTTAAATACCAAGAATGTTATTCAAATTGTGCCTGCAGTAGATGGCGTTGTCTCGTTTTATGCTACATTTGGCTCCCAATGATCAGGATAGAGTCTGGTTTTCAGAAGAGAAGGATTCGGTCCTGCCTGGTTACCACCGTGATTGATGGCAAATCAAAACAACTGATACCTTATCCGGCTGACAGGATAGTCAGATATCTCCAATACGTCAAACTGAATATGCACAAATAGCACAATTTTTTGCCCCTCCCGTACGACTGAATGGCTCCATGTTCTGTTTCTGTTGTCACAATGCTTGAAAAATCCCTCCTAGAGATCAGGACCTTACAGGCACAGCACAACTAGCATACAGTCATTGCCCTGAAGTGTGTACAAGCTATGTAATTTCCTGCTCTGCCAGCTGGGAATGTTATGCTGTGAACCAAATTCTGCCCTCAGTAACTAGGGTCAAGTATTTGACCAGTTAAATAAAGTTCGGTCAATTGACCGGTCAAACTTCGGTCAAAAATTGTAAAAAAAATTGCCAATAGGTCCAAATAATACACCGAAAAAGCACAAATTTTCAATTAAGAAATAAGTCAAGAAGCAATAAAAAAAAAAAAATCGTATTTCTGTAAGGAAACAACTGCAAAAAATGTAGTGTTTTTGTAAAACTGCTATAATTTTTGACCAGTCAAAAAATATGCAGTTAAGTGACCGGCTTGCCAACCCTACTTGTACCCACAGTGTTTTAACAGGGGACAGAGCTTGGATTAGCTTCTTGCTGATAAAGTATTTTGTTTTTTTGGCCTTGAAGCTTACTGCATCTCTCAAGCATCCATTTGCACCCATTAAAGTAGAACAGAAACTAAAACAATTCTTTGGCAAGCAATATGCGACGGGAGTGTCCTGTGATATGGTTCGGCATGAAAGGAGTTGTAGAACCAGTGGTAGCTGGGAGGATCTGTGTAAAATGAGGCTAAATGCGGAAGGAAGTATAATATATAGTTAAGAGTCTGCATTCAGAATTGCCTCATTCAAGTGAAACCATTGTGGAAGTTTTTCGTGAGAGACGACTCCAGGATTTGGCCCCACTGGCTCCTTTCCCCCTTTTAGAACAAGCTTAATTCAATCTAGTCAACTGCAACACCTAAACGATGGTAACATAATTAAAGCCCCACGCTGTTGTTTTTTCTTAAAGGTAAAAACCAGAGACAGATTCTGGTTTGTACTAAGAGGAGGGGTGTGAGGGGGTGGGGAGGCAGAGGAAAAAGCTTGGGGGAAAGGATGGTTATTGAAGACCCCATCAGGATTCTCAAATTCATTTAAACCCCCCATAATGCCTCTCACCCCTCCTAGTGCTGCTCACAGCATACAACACCATGACAGTAAACACTACAAGGAGATTCACTGCCAGTTACTGCGAGGAGCAGGTCCAATGCAAGGCTATTGATCTGTCTATAAATAGGAGCAACACTGAAATCCAGAGTTCAGTCCTGACATTGTCTGAACCTCAGCGAGTTTATAACAAGAATTAGATGCTCTCACCTTAAAAGCCCAGTGGGACTATGAAAGTTGTATTCATTCCTAGTAATAATGCTCTTTACCCAGGAACACAGATATCATTATCCCCTTTTTAAGGATAGGGATCTGAGCCCAGAACAGCGGCGGGGACCTGTCCAAGCTCACGCAGCCAGTCTGGCGTCAGTCCAGGGTATCGCACACAGCCTTCCCGGGACGGAGGGAAGGGTTGCGATTTCTCTTGCTCGGACTGAGCTGCATCTGGTTTGTCAGGAGACTCCTTTTAGGATTTTGCAATTATGTAGGACGGTGCCAGGGACTATCCCCAGGTGGGCCTGCTCCTGCAAACTGTGCTCATGGGAGAAGCCTCGTTGACTTTAATAGGCTCCACCCCTGCAAGGAAAGCTTTGCAAAACTGGCCCCTGCACATGGTGGCACAACAGCCTGCGGGAATACAGATATCCAGGAGGCAGCTTGTGCGTGGTTTATGCCGCTTCAAAGAGTTTCCTTGTGATGGTATTTGAGAGAGCCACTGCAGCAGAGGGGATTTCAGTCCCCTGCAGCACGCCTAGCATAGCAACTCCATTAAGCAGCCCCCTTAGTAGCATACAGGTACCTCTGACATTATGGACGACAGTAACATGGAAACATGGCAGAGGTGCATAGAGTTACAGCGTTGAGGCTTTCGATGACATCTGTCCTGCCCAAGGGGGCAAGTTCTGCCCAATGGTTTTCAAGGGAAATCCTCAAGCAGGGCAGGATCCTCAATCCTCTAAAGTCCTCTGCCTTTTCTGCGCACCTGGAACCTGCCAGTATGTGCCCAAAGCATATCACAGCATGTGCCTGCAACCTACCTCCTTCAGGTGTTGTGAACTCCTTGATTTCACTCCGGGGCCCATCTCCTCTCCCATTGACTACAACCATCTCCAGTTTGTAGTTGCTATAAGGAAACAGCTGGGACACTGTACCCCGTGGTCGGTCTCCAAGAAAACTTGTGTACTGCCTTTTTCTGGAGACCCACAGGTTCTTCAGCAAACTACTTTCTCTCCAGTAATAGGCCTTCAAGAAATAGGCATAACAAGTGAAGCTTTTCCCATTCAAAGTGAGAACGGTTCTCATTAACACCACATAGAGAGCTCTGCAAGAGCATTTGTCATCTGCAGAACTCACAGCACAGCTGAACAATTAACAAAGCTTAACGGCCTCCTTGTGAGGTGGGTCAGTGTTGTTAATGTCCCATTTCACAGATGAATGGCTGAGGCACAGAGGGGCTCAGTGACCTGCCGAAAGTCACGGAGCAAGTCGGATGCAGAGCTCAGGCTAGAACCCAGGAATCCAGGCCCCAGCTCTAGACACCAGACAATCCTCCTTCTTTAGTTGCATTAGTAGTTTAGCTAAAAGTAAAATAGCACAATGTGTCCTGGCACAGCTTAAAGTTTAAACTTGGAATGACATGGATTCAAAGTCAACCCCAAAACCATTCATTTAGCCCAGAAAAAACAGTAAGTGAGCATGATGTATGGGAGTGGGCTCATGCCAAAGAAGGCTGAATCCAAGGGATTTTCCATGACTGCTTGATTTTGGGATTTGAAAATCCTAAATGCTTACAGAACTGTGCCATTATGCACTTTTGTTCACTTTTCAAAGGCCATTCTTAGCAGATTGTGGCTAAGTCCAAACTTTGAACAGGTTCTTCAAGCTGTACACATAAGAACAGGCATTTTGCCTCAGCAATGCATATACTTGATAAGGAAGAGTAGCTGCAAGGAGCAAACAGGATCCACCTCTCCATCTTTAGCTTTCAGTTAGTACGGTCGAGTTGTTTTAAGTCTTGACTGGACTGCATTTATTAAAACACGGTACAGACACTAGGGATGACAGAAAAACAGCTTGTGTGTACTGGAGGGCTTTTTCTCCATCACTTCCTATGAAGGGCTCTGTATTAACCATTCCAGAGACAGGAGGGGACTAGTTATTCAGTTACAGCAGCTTCCACTGTACCTTTAGAGTTCAGCTGTATGCATTCAAGGTTCATTCTGCTTGCATGGTCCTTTCACTCCCTGTACCTGTAGACAGCTGACAAAGGCGGTGGTGATATGGGCACGCACTCGTTGAGGAACGGGTACATCAGCCCGCTAGCCAGTATCGATACCATGTGTTAGGCCTGAGTGTTTGGACATTTTGGGCCAAGCTCTACTTCTTTTGAAATCATTGGGAGTTTTTCCATTGATTGTCAGCAGAAGGAGAATCCAGCCCTTCCTCACCCTGACAGATGAGATGTTGCTAGATTTTGTGGGACAGGCATGTCTTCAATGTTCAAACACAGGTGCCATCTAGAACAGATGGGCACAAATACAGGTTAGCCTACATCACGGCAGCAGCCAAAGTTGTCTGGTCCTATTTACTGTTTTATGTCATCCCAGTCGCTTACCGGCCAAGTTACCAGGTCACCGCCGCTGAGCGAGGTTAGCTAGATTAGTAGTGGGCAGCAAAATGATTTGGCTTTGCTCACTCTGTATTCCTTAAGTTGTCCTTGGACGGTATCCGGGTACACTTTCGTCCACTGGAGACTTACTGCAGTGCTGTTCAGGACTCTTAGCCTAATATCAGTGGGGGCAGCCTTGGGATCTAAGCATTCAGGGATAAAGCAGAGTGTATATTAGGAACACAAAGATTTCTTTAGAAGTCAGATGGCAGCTCTTCCCTCTGAGGTTTGGCTGCTAGGAACTCCCACAACATGGGTTTTGGAGCTTTTGTTTTTCATCTCCACCATCGTCTCGAGTTAGTATCAGGCACACGTGGGCCCCTGCTGCCATCGTGTGGCACTAGGGAGGAATTCTACCTATGTCCTAGAGGGGTGTGTTTTCATGAGAGCAAAATCTCGCCGTTCTCTCTACTTAGTCAACCTTGTGATGTTCCCATCCCAATCTTGAGATGTTTCCGCAGCTAACGTAACACAGCAGGAACAGGTGAAGTCTAGCATGCTTGGCTGAATTGCCTTGAATCGATTGTTCCGCTAAAAACACATTTTCAACCCCGCTGCCCTGCGAATATACCCAAATCCCAGTCTTGGAAACAGAGTCCAGAAAGTATTATCATTTGCCTCCCTATAGTCTTTTGCCTGAAGATCTTTCCATTCACAGCTCCCCATTAGCATGGCTGGGCAGTATATCAAAGCTACGGGCGGTGAAAAATAGACGCGCAGAAGTAAAACTAATTTTAGTTACCAAAAAGGTCAAACAGCAGAGTGAGCAACTTCTGCTCTAGCCCGGGGTAGATGACCTTTTCCAGCTGTGGACCACAATGACCCACCCCAGGTCAGCGATAAGATGGGTGGGCTCTAGGACCCGACTTGCTCCCGGTCATCACCGCACCAGCATGGAAAGAGTGCCCCAAACTGAAAGCCTCCCACAACTGGTGAACGCTGTCAAAGCCCCACATCCCTGGGCTGGATCAGTGGCCAGATCCAGCCTGTGGGCCATTGGCTGCTGCCCCTTGCTCTAGCCCTTTGACAATGTAGCCATTAGCTCAGTTTGAAAAATGGTTTCCCTGAGATGCCAGCATCTCTGTGCATTGGCTTGCCACCTGGCACAGGGATTTAACAAGGCTTTCTTTATGTTTTAAGAGAGGCCACCAGACCCTGCTCAACTAGGACAAGACTCGGGCAAAATCATCAGGTAGTGTACATTGGCAGTGCTCCCTTGAAGCCAGTGGAACATTTCAGAGTCACTCCACCTGAGGATCTGGCTTTAAACATCAGTCCCCCAAGTGACGAGCCAAAAAACAGCTGCACTGAGTCAATGGAACAGCAGAACTTATCCAACAATGACTTCCCAATGGTTCCCTATGCTGCACTGATGCATATGCAGCTCAACTGGGTCCATCCTCCAGTGAGATTATCTACAAGGAGCTTTTGTAAAAGCAACAGGGACAAGGGATTAGATGGGCTAAAAGACTCCAGTTTGCATGGAGATATTGCTTTGGTTGAAGCACAGCCTAGCAAACCAGTCAGCCTTGGAGGTTGGCTGGTCTAAACTGCTTGCCCCGGGCTGCTCAAAAATCAACCGAACCAACTAAGGTGATTTATAGGAGAGCACTGCAAATGAGGAGGAGTTCTTTAGACCATTCTCTGCTTACCCCATGGTTGAATTTCAGCTAGTGTTTCAAATCCTCAGGTAGCACGCACTGGAATCCCAGTGAAGTCATGAAAGCTGTGCTGGTTTATACTAGCCAAGACTCTGACCCAGCATCTCTAAGCGATTGTCCTCTTGACCACATCTAATCTGATGTGCTCCAGCTTTTCTAGACAGGAAAGCTCTACACCTATGAGACTCCTTTGCAAAGATGTTTGCAGGTCTTCACAATCTCTTCTCCAGAGGGGAACACATCACAATCTCTCACACTACTGGCATTGCCATATTACCACTCCTGTTCCATTTAACATCAGAACGTCCTACAGGCCTCCACAAATCAGCCACCTCTAGCAACAGTTATTCTAGGCACAGAAAACTATGATCAAAGGCAGCAGAACCAGCCTATCCTTTCTTATTCTATAACCTAAATTTACAGGACAATAACTTGGGCAAGGTCTGTAATCTGTGTTCCCTCTACCCTTCAGTATGTACTGAATGAGTTTAACTGTCTGCTTGGTATCAAAGACTGGCTTGTTATCTTTGAAACTACAAAGTGCAACTGCTTTGAACAGATGGTAAGATTTATTTCTGTGGTAATTAATAAACAAGTACTACTTAGCTCTGCCGGAAAGCTTATTTAAAATTGCAGTACCCATTGGATAATTTCAGGAGACACCCCTGGCAAAGATTCCCAAAAGTGACTAATGGTTTTCAGGTACCTCACTAAAAAGACCTGAAAGAAGACAGATTTTCAGAAAGGGCTGAGCCTTTTGAAAGGACCTTTTGAAAACCTCTGCTTTCAAGTTATTGGTGGCAGAACGCTTCTAATAAATTATGGACAGATGTAGGACTCACTAGGTGATATCCTATGGCACGATTTACACAGGAGTTCAAAGTAAATGATCATAATAATGCATTCCGGCTTAAATCAGCGAATAATAGTACACGTTACATTTATGATACAAGCTTTAAGCAGCCTGCAGTTCTCTCTCCTGGTTCTAATATTTTTTTTAAAGAATGGCAAACAGCATTTTTTTTCTTGTTGCAGAAACTGCCCCCCCAAACCAACCAATTCATAGAGAAAAACACTTCACAGTTCTCCAGTGAGCTGTGAATTGAGACATCAAAGGAAATACACCAGCATTAACCATTGTTTCCTAGGGATACCCTGAAGCACAACCCCCCCCTCTTAGATGCCAGTCCAACAAAGCAAGAATCAAGATTTAGTTGACCAAGAGCTGATCAAAACATTTGGCACTAGACTCCGGTAATGTGAGTTTACAAGGTCACAAAGCTTTTGAGAAGTGTTGGTTTCAGCACCACGGACAGCAGCACACTGTTAAAGGCCTGTGGGATTTTTTTACTCTACAGGAAGTTTAACGCTGTCACGTTCAGCTAGAGAAGAGGAAATGGAAAAATCTGTGAACAACCTTCCCTAAAGACTTCCAAGGCAAGCAGGAGTTTGTAGAACCTTTCTAAGGGAGTGCCATGATACCTGCAGGGGCTGGCTTGCTTATACTGGACCAACTTGGATAGTTGGGAGAGAGGAGACAAGCTTTCAGACATCCTCAGGTCTGGGAAAGAGGCAGTCACCATCCAAGCTAATTCCAAATCAGAACAACTGCTTATGTGTGTTAATTAATGTGCCCATTTGAAATGGAAGGAGGTGGGATTATCGCTTGTGGAGCAAACAGAAGTTCAGCAGAGGGAAGGCCAGAAGTTAGTTGTAATGAACCTTAAAATCAAGCTGTTAAGTTCATGGTGTTTGGTGTCACAAAGACAGTAGGTTCAGAGAGTTTTGTGACAAGTGTTCTACATCTGCTGCACAAATGTTCCTGCCCTTAGCACTTTTTAAGGGAGTTCATTTTGAAGCAGTGGTCAGTTGGTTTCTCTCAGGTTTCATAAGGGCATTTGGTGCGCCTGATGAGGTATTCGCATATGTAGGGTCCATGGACTCTGATTTCCCTGTTGTGGGATGTGCTCACAACGGCGGCAGTGGAGATGTGTTGGCAGGCTGTGTATTTTTGTTTAGGCAGGGTTCTGATTGCATCTGGTTGTGTGTCCTTGCCCTCAAAGGAAACCTACACAATATCTTCAGAGGACACGCCTGGAGATGAGTTTATAAGGCTTAACTGGATGCCCAAACCCATGAATTTAATAAGGCATAAAACCAACGTGTTATTTACAACTTACCTCTCACCTTCTGCTAACTTCTTTTAGTGCAACAGGTGGTAACTACTCATCTCCCTTTCAAGTGGTCAAACACATTCAGGGGATTAGGTTTAACTGTACTTAATTTGTACTTAAGTTTGAGCTGTGACTAAATCATTCCCAAACCTGATAAAGGAGGCTAGAAGTCCAGAAATTTGCTCCCCTTCCTTTCCCAACTATACACTTTGGCCCTGTAAAAGGTATTAGCTCATTTCACAAATCTTCTCTTGCATCCCTGGACCATTACGGCTATACAACTACCACTGCAGGAGGATTTAAGTAACAGCCCATATGGGCAGATATTACATAGCTCTAGCTTTCCACATAACTTCCACCTGTGCTTGGTGCTGCATGGTCACAGGAGGTGCTCAGATACTGGCAGGGCAGAAAATGCGTAAGAAAACAGGTCTTCAGGCAACACTCACCCTTCCCAGGGGATGAGCCCTTTTTAGGGCACCATCACACACTGGGGGAACAAAGAATACCAATGACCCATGAGAGATGCTGTGTGTATAGCACTAACTCTGCAACAGCTGAGCTCTGCAAAACTGTAGCTCCAAACCCAGCATCTGCTTGGCTGCTATTAGTCTAACCCCTTTGTGCATTAGGTGCCCGCAGTCCTTTGAAACCAGGGCCTCTAGCTGTTAGCATGCTGCTCAAGTTACAGTTTAGCAATGTATTAGCCACCAGTCTACCTCTGGCTATTCTCTTCCCTCTCACTGCTGTCTCCTCATCCTAACTTAAAAGACTGGTACTGACCATTCAATTGCATGCAACAGCAAGCTGCTGCTGAATAGGAGGGGACAAGGGATGCATAGAAGGCAACAAAAGCACTTTGAAACCAGCTTCAGAAGGAGATGGACCTAAGCAAGGAAAAGCTTTCAAGCACTGCATCTATCACACGTGGGGCCCACTGGAGTCAGTGTGCAGACCTGCTCCACAGTTTTTAAAGCATAGCTCAGTGCCATTTATGGGGCTAAATGATGCGAGAGCTGGGCTCCTCAAGCCAAGCCTGTCTCACTTTAACTTAGCTGTAGAAGTGCAGCAAAGATGTATTTATATTTGTTCGGATTCAGCAGGACCCAAAGCAGAGCCCTCACTACCTCTTTTGAACAAAAGAAAGAACTTCATGCAATAGCAAGAGACGACTGCAGAAGCAAAGTGCTGCCCTAGTCAGTGCAACCTGCTAGAGGAGGTGGGGTGGTCACTTCAGCTGTGTGTGGCTATTCTTCCTCATTCAGTTCTGTGCTCCTAAGCAGAGCTGTTGCTTAACCCTTTACATTAACAGGAATGCCCATGTTTTCTGCTCTGGGAGCTCATCCGGGCAGTGGGAAGTGTGCCATGTACTAGTTCAGCTATGTTGTCTTCAGAGCTTGCAGGTCTCCTCCTCAGGGGTGCTGAGCACCAACAGGTCTCGCTGACTTCAAGACAAACTGTGGGTCCTTAGCCTCAGCACGCCTTACCTCCAATAGCAGCGGCAGCAGGGAGTTCAGACCGTGACTCCTGCTCATAAGGTGCACCTGAGCTAAAGTGTATACAGCCTATTGGCCCTGCCCCAATTCCATTGTATTTCACAGAATAAATTATGGCTTAGAGGCCCTGGACATTAGGGACAAGCAATATCAGCTGTCCTGAGGAAAGTGTGGGGGGAGATAAATAAGCAGGCAACTGGCCTGTACTGGTCTCAGGTGGAAGAGCATTCTGCAGATCAGAGATTTTTAAAATTGCCTTTAGCCCAGTGACAGTTTAAATTGTTACCTAAAGCTGTGGCACAGCCAGGCACTGGGCAGGGAGGCACAGGACCCCAGTCTGGGACTTCCTTCTGACCAGCATAACAAGATAAGCCAACTAATCAACTCTACCCAGCTACTGCTCCTTCAGCCAAGGTGAGCTTTGCAAAGGGCAGATTGCAAGGTCCTAACTCCTTCTCTTGACTTACATCCAGGACTGACTTTAATTAAGCCTCACAAAGCTATGGCACAAAAGGGTTAAGGTTCACTTTCACAGACAGAAAAACAGGCAGACTCCCATGGAGGGTGAGTGCATGATCTGGGTCACTCAGGGACTTTGCAGCCAGGTAGTTAGGAATGAAGTCCCATCATCAGACCCTCAGTCTCCACCTCTCTCAGACCTCATATGCCTGAAAATGAATTTCTGTGCCACTCTGAGCACAGCAGAGAAGCTGGCAGGTGAATGGCAGTGCTGCTTTGTTATCTCCAGATGAGGAAGGCTCTAGTAACTTCCAGGGTAGAGCTGAGGTTTCCCCCTTCTGGTTAAGGTTTAATATGTTTGGCTAAGAGAATACTCACAATCTTCCCCTGAGTAGCCGATGACGACTTCAGGCTCTGGTGCTCTCCCAAAGTCGTTCTCTGCTTGCACCTTGATGTCGTAGGGCACGTAGATGGGCGTGTTCCAGACGACATACCTCGTGTTTCTCACAGTTGCATTACTCCAACTTTCTCGCGTGTCCCTCCTTCTCCATTTTACTATGTACCTGAGGTTGGGTCCATACATTTGGGTTGCATTCAGTGGCTTAGTGGACAAAAAAGAGTGAGTTATTACGCTTCCTCGGCATGACATCATCATAAAATATGAGCTGACTCTTACATAAATGAATTTTAGCCATGAGATCAGTGTCAGGGGGACTGTTTTACTGATGACGAAACTGAAGCTAAACAACTGTCCAGGGTCAGCCAGCAGGCTCGTGGCTGAGCCAGACAGAACCAAAGCTTCCCAAGTATTCAGTCCAGTGCTCTAGCCTCTAAAGTTACACTTCTACTGTGATTTTTATCCTATCCCACACCACAGCCTTGGTTGCCAGTTGTGTTGGCTGAAAGCAAGAAATGGTGAAACAATGTTGAAAATCTTTTCTCAATTATCTGAGGAGCGATGCTGATGCGGATAACTGAGGAAAAATGTTCCACCGCCTGCACTGGTTATTCAACCCACTTTGCTAGACAAGAGATGCAGCTCCATGAGATTTCGGCCCTTGGCCACCCTTCATTAAGCTGCATCTGAGGTCTCGAGTCTTTGACCTGATCGGGAAGAAAAACAACTGAACAGCTTTTGTTTTTGCTTAATGACAAGCAAATCATGACAAATATACTGTGCAGAGGAGGCCTAAGCCAACTCCAGTGCAGGGCATAGAGGGGCTCCAGGAAGAAGGGGAAAGTCCTCCTCCTTCCCCAGATAGAAATTAAAAATCGTGTTACATCTCATTCACAAAAGGAGTGAGTCACTGGTTTTAAAATAGTGTTCTGAGTGGTTATTCTGTTCGGACATGATGACTCAATAGAGCATCTGGACTCTTCACCCCGCTGTCTGTTAGCTGTTCTAGAGATTTGTTTCTCCTGTCAAGTGCCCAGCCTGGGCTGATTGCTCTACGAACAAACACTAAGTAAAATTCAGGAGTGGAGATGATTATTGTGGCAGTGGATTAATGAGTCAAGTTGCCAACTGCAAATTTAAAGGAAAGAGGAAGCAACCTGAACATCCTCATCCCAAAGAGGTAGGGGCTTTCGTAGATGGACCATGGTGGATGTAAAAGGCCAGAGTAAGTCTGTTAAAGAGCTGGCGGTGGATACAAGCTTAACTGCATTGGCTGAGCCCCGTTGCGTTCGAGGAGGATGCACACGTCTGTTAGCTGGCATGGGGAACAGGCTAGCACAGGCCTGTCGAGAGCAACCAGCATTTGTATCACTTCCTGAAACTCTTTGAGCTCGTGCTTTGAAATCAAACCGAACCCAGATCCAAAGAGGCATACCCCAGCACCCATCTTTGATGCCCATTTGGTATTTAAGCCTCAAAAAAGAAAAAAGGAAAAGAAAAACTGACTCACTGTCCAAGTTATTTCCATGTTGTTTTTTTGTGTCCCTACTCCCTGAATGCCTGTTGGGTTAATTTCTGGACCTGAAAAAGAAAACCAAGAGAAAAACTCTTTGTTTATGCAGCAGTGGAAAAACACAATTGAGTAGATAAAAAAAAAAAGGCTGGTTATTTATGAATGTACAACAGCAATGTAGAAAATTTCTTGCTGAAAATCAGTGTGCCGCTTCCACTCATGTTGGGGGACTCCGGTGGGTTCCCAGCATGTTTTGAAAACCAAGTCACTTAGAAGCCTAATCCTCGTTTTGTCGTCAGAAATGTCACATATTTAGAAGGTGCCTGACCTGTCATTTAAATAACAGTGGTCACCAACAGTATCTGTGGGCCTGACTCCAGAAGTATGCTGGCCTGTACCCCAAAACAGGAGTGACAAGGCTCAGCCAGGCCTAGAGGCTCAATAGATAGGCACTTCATTTGGCTTAAATTTAGGAAGAGAAAGAGGGGCCTTCTATTCAGCTTTTGGGCTTTGTAAGCTCCTTGTGCCTCAGACTCCATTTTCTGCAATGTTTTTGTCCATTGCTGGACGTTCGCTTGGCCCACACAATAAGGAACTCCACTGAGGTGCTGTATTGCAGCACATCTCGCGCCTCCGCCTGTTCTGGGATCTTGGCCAATACCTGGGGATAGTGGCGTGAGTTAGCAGTTTTAGCACGTAGCTTTGCTTCTGTCAGCTCAAAATAGAACCTCGGGGTCAATTTTTCGGGGCGGCTTCTCAAGCTTTCTTTAGAAGGAGGTAGCAAAGGGTGGCAGATGGCTCCAGCGGGATAGAAAGCAGACTGATTTGGGAAGCCCTGCCTTCCTTTTAACCAGATGTGCACTAGAATTATGGAACGACTTTCAGCTGGAAACGAAGCATTTAAACAAAAAGGTGAAACGTCTAGATGGCCCTTTGAGAAGGCAGGGTTAAATGGGCCAATTTCTGCAGCCAGCAGCCACCTTTGACCCTTCAGACTGAATGACCAGGTCCCCATTTAGCTGGGTCAACTGGGGACAGCTTTTGGCATGAGCAAGGCTTGGACTTATGCTTCAGGAGCCATCTTAACTGCTCTGCCACAACATCCTGAACTGCACGGTGGGCTTAATTAACTAGCAGTCACTGAGATGCAGCTGAGCATGTAAATGCATGGGCCAAGTTCTGCTTTCAGTCACATAAATCAGGACTAAATCTGATAGAGGCACTTTGGGTTCACAGCATGGCCGGAGCAAAGTCCAGCCTTACGAGTTCTACATCCGTGAAAAATGGGCTTTTGAGAGAAACGGTATCCGGCCCTCATCCATCACATCAGACCTGTGAGTAAGGTGAAAGCCATCTGGAGAGAGCAGAGCAGCTGAAAGCAAGCTGGGCCTGTGAGCAAAACGGGACTCGGCTGGAAGGACTTACGCGCCCCGTTGGTCTGGTACCGCTCGGAGGGGAGGCTGGGCAGGCTGCTCCCCACGTCGTTCACGGCAATCACTCGGAACTGATAGTTGACGTACGGCGAGAGACGCAGCACAGCCGAGTTCACGCTCCCTGGGTAACTGGAGTGGTTGTACCACGTCCCAGCCTGGAACCGGTCTTCCTCAAACTGAACGATGTAGTCTAGAGGAGAGATGCAAAAGACGTCAGGGGTTGCACCTCACTCCCTGGACCCCCAACCCCCCGCCAGAAGACGTTGTTTTGTGCAAGGAAAAGAAACTGGGATAACAGACTTCAGTGAGTGAGCGAAGGGGAGGGCTGCACGCCAACCTGTGATCGGGCTGTTGTTGTCATCGCCAGGTATCCAAGTCAGCCGCACGCTCCTTTCGGCCAGGTCTGTCAGCTCCAAGTCGCGGGGTTGGTTGGGTCGTCCTAGCAGCAGAGCGACAACAGAAGTTAGGTCCCTTTGAAAAAATCCCAGCCAAAGGGAGGCGAGTGTCCAGTTCTCATGGACTTGGTGGATATAGACACCTAACGCTTCTTTCAGGCTCTCTTGGGACTCCCAGCCCAAATGAATAGTGGTAGTAAGTCCAAGTCGTCATTGTGGCAAGCAGCTGCACGTGAAGGGAGTTGTCTCTGTTCAGTCCTTATGGAATAAGTACATTTTGCTGGAACTAAATGCTCATAACAGCAAACAGCTCCCCTCCACCACCAGTAGTGGTTGGTGCCCCTTAGAGGCGCGCAGGTGGCCTTTCTAGACTGTAGAAGGCTTGTTGGTAGGGCCAGCGGTACCCAAGAGTGAGGCATATGGTGTTAGGATGTAAAAAGATGGGAGCTAGTAAAAAAGGCTTAAGATCAAGAGGGGGAAAATCCCAAACTGCATGAAACATTCTAGAGATGGCGGATGGACACTAGGGAAACAAACCCTGTATGTGGTCCAGGAGGGCAAAGTCATGCAATAAACATCTGTGATGCCCGTATAGTACCACCCTTCCCAGGAACCAGCTAGGATATGCAGCTAAGACAGGAAGACATCTTCATCCTTATCGTCACACAGAGAAGGACCCAGGAGTATGGAGGGAGAAAATGACTTTCCCAAGATCCTGCAGCAGGACAGCAGCAGAGACAGGAGCAGGACCCAGACCTCCTGCCTACCTGGCCAGACCATCACCTCCACATTTCCAGTAATGGGTCATACTCTCACATGAGACCACAGTGCCCCTTGACACCAAGCCATATATGCCACAAGAGCCAACTGGTGTGTCTCTTGGGGACAAAGCCTGCTGGGCCTGGGTGTGCCAAGTCCCTGGCTTTTCACCCCTCCAGCCTACATGTTACACGCGCAGTTATCGCAGACCAAATCCAAACAGATTTCAACATAACACACAACAGAAGGCTTTTGATAAACCAACCCGATTAGTGGTGGTTACCTTTGGGTAAGGCTGTCATACGATTAGTTGGAACGGATGGAATAGCTGCAAGGTAAGACACTGCCTGTTATTGGAGTTAGTCATTGAGCTTGGCTGGCTGAAGGGAAATAAATACAAGTTAAACGATTCCTCCAGGATTTGCTGCTCCCTTTCCTTGCGGGTGGGGATCAGGGAACATCGGTTCTTGTGCTCTTCACATAGAGGCTGTTCAGGACAGTCCTATAACCAACCCCGTGCTTCTTGCACCCACTCCCTCCTGCAGCTTACACTTGGCAAGGGAAGGAAGGAAAGTTAGGCCAGTTTAAAAATGAATTAGTTTAAGGGCAATTAGCTGTTAAGAAAAGGGGTGGGAAAATCATATGCAGCTCAGTTATTAGGGAGGCAGGATCCCTGGGGCACTCTAGGCTTGGTGAGCCTGAGGCAAAATCACTGAAATGTAGAGGACATGGATTTGATGGGAGTAGCGTCTTTTTAAGAGGGTTCAGGTGGTTGAGAACAGGTACATCTAATTCCTGCTGTCTCGGAGCACGCGTTGCCCAAGTCTGACCTCCAGAGCCCACCGCCCGATGTAGTTTGTGCTAAGAAGCCAGAGGTCTTATCTCTGCTCTCCTTGTGCCTAGGACATGGGAGGAGGCAAAGCTGTTACCTAGCACCGTGAGATGCGCTTTGGCAGAGTCCTTGTCCAGTTCAGTACTGGCTATGCAGGTATAATCTCCTTGATCCTTCTCAGCCACGCCGTGTATCGTCAGACCATCATCTTCCTTCTTCATCCTTGAAAGGATAAAATTGAGTTAAAACCCCCACAAACAATCAGACGGCTGTGCATTCGTATGTGAAGACCCAATTTGGCAACCTTACAATGTATATGAACAATCCTTGTCGAGTCACTAGGACTGGGTGAGTCACTCCAGGTGGGTTTGACTTCTCTTCCATTTTACCTTCCTCTGGGCAGGGCTGTATTTCATTTCATTTATCCGCTCTATCCTTGTAAGCTCTCTCTCCAGCTACTCCTGCTAAGCTCATTCCCATTTTAACCAAAAGCCCCCTGTGCTCAAAATGCTTAGACGCAGCCCAAGAAATAGAAACAGGCTCTTTCCCCAGGAAAAGGGATTCTGACCAGGGAGGAGCTTGAGTCCCATAATCAAAAGCTCATTTCCTTTTCTGGAGATTAAAGACGAAGATTAGAAAAGGGGAAGGTACAGTGGTACTGGTGCAGCAGACAAGGACCCATTCTGAATTAGGACACAGTTATTAAACTGAGATGCTTAAAAATAAATCCACAAATGAAACCCAAAATCAAAGTCTCTCATAAAAATGGATTCTAAACGGCAAGTCCGTTTCCACTTCAGGAAAGCAGGGACATGAAAGAGGAGCGGGAGTCAGAGTGCTGGTAAGAGGTGCCCTGCTTACTCTGTATATACATTCCCTCTCCCGGGTGAGTAGGAAGTAACAGTCTTGGCTGAAATAGCCATGCTGGCTCTGGAGATGGTCAGCAGGTACAGTGCTACACGCTTGGGGAAAAAGAAGGCATGTGACATTTCAAAGTCATCTGGTGACACACAAACACTCACCCCTTGCCAATATGCAGACCGGTATTGTCCTTCAACCAGCTGACCGTGAGTTTCAGTGTAGAGTCATGCTTTATCCGGCAGTCTAAGCGAACCATGGAGCCCTTCTTCACCACCTGATCTTCAGGCCCTCTCACGATCCTAGTTGGGTCTGCAAGGAGTCACAAAAAGTCACCTGTAGGCACAGAACTGTAGAGAATGCAGCTCAAGACTTCAACCAAACACCAGAGGAAGGAAGAACTCAAGTTACTGGTCAAAGATGGAGATGCATGGCCTTGTTTCAGATGCCAAAAGCTGACTAGATGCCCCAATTTAATAGCTTCCAGTTATTTGCAAGACCCTGTTGAGGGGGCAGGTGGCATCTCATCTAAGCTCTCACGCTCAGCAATACATCCTGCCTTTAAAATACACTGGCCTCTGCTTAGAAAAACAGCATTCTTGGGCAACAAACAGGCACTGACAGGGAAAGCGAAGGCACGTCAGAATGCCCTTACTCCATTTAAACATTTTTTGCTGGTTGGACAGCAAACTAGCTGATAATGCTGCATGGCTTCCCTTGCTTTTAAAGGGTGCATTAAGAACTTCAGTGCATGCATTTAGATCTTCAAGTGTCCGCCCATATCAGTTCTTAATATGAAACTCTGTCCTTTCCCTCCCCGCCCCCAAAAACCTAAAGCAAAACTACACCAAGCTCTATAGCACAATACATTTAAAAAAAAAAAAAAAAAAAAAAA
>NW_017729019.1:7262364-7302600 GCF_001723915.1 Gavialis gangeticus | reverse complement strand
AAAAGTCTGTGGTCCCATGGCAAGCAAGCCTGCCTCTTTGCTATGAGGCTGGGAAAGTACATAACCACAACTAACCCTGAGCCAAGGCAAAGGCATGCACAGCTTGCCTAGAAATGCTGGATCTTGCCATCGTGCACCTGTTTCAAAAACAGCCTGTACCCAGTTGTTAATATTCACCTAGCATTTTGTATGTGCAATCACTTGTGCTGCAAAGCTATGAATCTGGCCAGCCCGGTAATGGATTTGTGGGCATGAACCACCGCCTGTGCAAACCTGCATGCATGGCGGTATCAGCTGCTTTGAAGAACACGGTGTTGCCTGTGCTTGACCAGCGCTGTATCGGGCTCTTGTCTGCACATCAGTGCTCTTACCTTTGACCTCCAAACGAACCTGGTTCTCGGCTTTACCCAAAATGTTGGTGGCCACACAGGTGTAGATTCCCTGATCCTCCTTCCGTGCCATGTTCATCTCCAGAGTCCCGTTTTCGTGCACCTGGTAGTTGCCTCCATCCAGAGTACTGCCCTGGCCATTCTTAAACCTCACAACAATACAAGCAATGGCTGTAAGAGGAAGCAATCCAAACCAGGACCTGCCGCAAGCGGCGGCACAGAGCGCTGGAGTCCTTACCAGCGCAGCGTGGGGATGGGGGAGCCGAAGAACGGGCAGTCAAGGCGGGTCCGGTTGTACAGGATCACTTTGATCAGCTGGTTTCGCGGGGCAAGGATCCGGGGAGGCACATCTGGAACCACACGGAGCATCGGCAGTTTTACAAATCCCCCAGCTGGAACCACAGCTCCTCTCCGCCCTCCAGCAATACCCCCTCTTTGCCTTCAACCTCATCTACCTCCTCTGTCTGCACCATCAGGGCTTCAACCATCTCCAGCCTGTTGCCCCATGCCGCCCTCCCTTGTCCCTCCCCATCTCTTTCTATCCTCTACTGCTGACTTTTCTGTCAACACTTGTGGTTGCATGACTTGAACTTTGTGTATCCAAAAACCAGTTATGTGGCCATGTCACTGTAGCTCTGAGCATATCCAAAGAGTCTGGGATTTCATTTCACCCTCTGGTGACACAGAATTGCCCTGTGTGTCTATTGAAGCAAAAAGGAGAAAGGCAGCCGCCTCACACTTCACCCCAAATGTGTCTTGTCTTTACCCTTGGATGCCAGGTACCTGCCCAGCCAGAATACAGCGCTACGGAGCATGGCACATGGAGGCTTACACATCCAGAGGCAAGGATTTTTGTGATATCTTTTATTGGAACGGTAAGAGAAAGATAACAGAGCTGGTACATGAGCTATCGGACATCAAGCGCCCTTCTTCAGGTCCCCAAAAGAGGTGGACACAAACTGAACTAAATATCAGAGGAAGGCCTTCATGCAAATACAGTGTTTGGAGGGATGGAGGAGAGCTCTGCAAACTAGGTGTGAGGAGGTGTAATAAGGAGTTGCTATGAGACAAAAGAAGTACAGCAGAATAGCTGATCTAGTTAGTGGCAGAGTGAGACCATTCAAGAAGGGAGAGGAGAGTAGTTATTACCTGTGAAGTGCAGGGAAATCGGGAGCAATATTTATTAAGTTATAATGAACCATGAAGCCAATGCCTGTGTTAAACTCAGACCGTTTTTACACCGTCCCTTAGGGTTACGCATTTCTGTTCTACGACTCTCTTAGACTAGGCACTCACCTAGCACGCTGACAAAGGCATTGGCCAAAAGGTATCCATGTTCGTTGGAAGCATTACACTGGTACACGGCACTACTGCCAATCTGAGTGTCTCGAAACACAATGGTGTCTCCGGCCACCTCGCGGCTTAGGTTGGGAGACGAGCCTTTGGGACAAAGGAGGAGAGCAGTTCAATATACCCATAGCCTTCACCAGGGTGAGTGACTCCCCTTCGGCCCCTCACACGCCACAAAGCACCTGACAGAAACACGCTGCACAGCACCACAGGAAGAGAACAGGAGAGACAAGGGGACCCCCGCTGCCTCGACCACTGCAATGGCAGGGAGCGTATGATGTAAAATATGCTGTGATGACCCTAGCAAGCAGCTCAGGCTCTAGAGGATGACCAAATGGCCTGATGTGACCAGGAGAAAATTCCCTCTTGGGTGCGAACCAGTCTGACCCTAAGCTCATGAACAAGCTCCAGCAGCCCAATATCAGAGATTTCTCAGTACTATTTGGTGGATGTGCCCTGGCCATCCTCTCTCACATCTAGCTATGGTCACAGCCCAGTGGAAGACTGAAAAAACCCCCATAAACCAGATAATTGCCACCCCTGCACCTCAAATACTATTTCTTTTCAGCCAGTGCAGGAGCAGTGAAGCAGATTACCAGACACCACCCACATTTGCACGGAGACCAGGGAGATCATGTTTCAAATCCCTCCTGGGGATACCTGAGACTTGAAGCCATGTATTTATCACCTGTACCATGAAGAACACACCTATTCTATCACACTGCTGCTTCTATGTTCAAATCATTCAGGTTCTTCATCTATGATGGTGGTTAAGCACTGGGATAGGCTACCTAGAGAAGCTGTGGACTCTCCATCCTTGGAAATTTTCAAGAGCAAGTTTAGCTGGACATTTGTTTGGGATGGGCTCGTCAGGATGCTGGACTAGATGACCTTATGAGGATCCTTCCAACCCTGCCTTCCTGTTATCCAGTGATCCTTCAAGCAGCCTGATGGCCTATGCACTGTGTAGTGCCTTCACAGATGGGCACAGGCACATCAAGCCATCCCTCTGCCGCAGAAATATTGCTGTGTTCATCATTATTTTTGGCTCGTCCTGTCTAGTGCTCCATTTAGTTCTAACACTCAGTTTGGCATTTCAGTTCGTCAAGATTGGGGTGCCCTGATGAGCCTGAAGACTGCCTGGAGAGCTAAAAGCTTAATTCCTATCTGCGGTATCCTAGGCTGACCAGAGCTTATCAGTCTTTGTGAAGAATATTAAACTGGCCAGGAAAGCAAAGCTGCTTTCAAGTGGTGCGTGACATCCTGATTTAAAGGTCATAGGTGTATCAATGAAGATGGTGATGTGAGGAAGGCACACACCTCAATTAATGATAATCTTTGAAATAGGCTTAGTATTACTCCTGGGCATCAGTCCCCTACCAGAAGCCATTTCTGATATGCTTTCTGCTTTGTTACATGTTTCTGTAATGAGTCCCCTCCTGGGGTGCCCGAAACCTTCAGGTTGCTTACTCTCTATGGGTTCTCCATTCATCAGCCACTGGATTGTAGGTTTAGGGTTTCCATTTGCACGACACACCAGTCTCCCATCCTCTCCAGGAGCCAAAATAAGGTTTTGTGGTTCATCCAACCAATAAGGGGCAGCTTTAAAACAAGAAGATTGACACATGGTGATTATAAATGTACTGACACCTGTTCTGAATTCCACTCCAATCATTAACTAACCCCATTTGAGAGCTTCCTAGCAGTTGCCTATGCATGGGAATATTAGATGTGCTTCAGGTATAAGTCAAGTTCTCTGTGTTCCCAGCTGAAGTACAGATGGGCGCAGGCTATCCTGCGTGGTAAGACCAAAAGAGTCAAGAGCAGCACAGTGTCAAACTTTCCTAGCCAATCCCAGAATTGGGCCTGAATCATGAAGCCTCTATTGTAAGTGGCCTTATCCCAAGACGTTGCATAGTTTCATGGAGAAACCATGTGCCAGCCTCTGGTTCTTGAAGAGCTTCACCCATATGTGAGGTTTAGTCCAAACCTGACATTGAGTGGGTGCTTGTAGGTCTGAACCCCCAGAGCTTCAAGCTTAAAAGGAAGTGGGGAAGACGAGACGCACACGATACTGGGCAGGTCTGATCTTCTGGGCTCTTCACAGGTGTGTCCAGTTAGAGAGGCGCAAACCAGAATCCCAGATCTAAACACCGCCAAGCTCTGGGAAAGCTCAGATCCGGATCCAAAGTTTGCTGCCTGGCTCCAGCTCTGATAGGTAAGCCACTCAGAGGGATCCCTCCTCCAGCCATTACTCTCCATTTCTAATGGGTTGGTCAATAGTAAGAGAAAGATGACGTACCCTTCACTCTCACTGAGATCGTGTGGCGGATGAGGCCCACTTTGTTGGAGGCTAAGCAGAAATATTCCCCGGAGTCTTCCTCGGAGACATTGGAGATGCGAAGGGCCTTGTTAAAGTTTTCAAACTTGCTTTTGCCAGCTGGGAGCAATCCTCCTTTCTTGTACCACATGATGTCTGGTGCTGGTCTAACGGGAGAAGAGAAAAGGATTCACATCAGAAACCAATGCTCCCACAACACAAATCAAATATTACTGTACAGGAAACACTATGCTCCAAAGTTCAGACCCCCGTGTATTGGTCCACTCTGGTCTTATCACCCTGGGGGTTTCAAAGGCGATTCATCCTGCTTCCCCCCCTCAGCCTGTGATAACAGGCGTTTCCATTAACATTAGTAGTGATGTTCGTCTAACATGCTATTAATTACACAGGGCACAGGGTTGAGATTGTCCTAGTCATTTTAGGGATTTTGAATCCCAGCTTCTATTGGTTTTAATCCCTTTAGGCTGCTTTGACAAATCTCAAGCCTGGTGTCAATATACTGCTTTCACAGGGTTTCACAGAGCTATTGTCATGCATGGCTTCTGTGGTGTTATAAGGAAAGCCTATGAGATTTGCAAATACCTGTAATGATGACAAGTCTTCTGGGAATCATCCAATTCAAGATGACAGGCAAGACATCCCTGCCTGTGTGCAAACACTGCTCAAGATATTGCTTCCCTGTTTGTTTGCAATTTCTTTTCTCATCTTTCTAAAGCTTCTAAATATTGTGGTATTTTAACACCAATTAAAAAAAGAAAAAACAGTAGTCCACGGGTATAGCCAGAGGGGCTGAAAACGCAGCTGTTCCCTACCACGTACTTTGTGCAGTCATTTACTGCAGTGAAAGGCAAGGTAAAAGGCAACCATTATGATTTGGTAGCATTTTGCCCTGGTGTAAGTAATGACTGCATAAAGACTCAGGCTCACGGAAGTCTCCAGATCTCTCTGGTTTAGTGCTAGCCAGAGAGCCCAAGTTTGCCTGTTGGGAGGTCACAGCGCCTGTTTGCTGACTGTACTTAGGGGGACATTGTATCCTGGACGTTGTATCTAGAAAAATGTCCAAAAGCAACAGAAGGAAAGGGATCCCACCCAAGTCTGTGTCCCTCCCACACTTGTCACCAGCTTCCACTGTCATGCACGATTCCACGCCCTTCCCACAGTCTATATATAGGTACTTGGTATGCCAAGGGAAGTGATGTGTTGCGGACCCAACCCTGCTTTCCCATTCATCTCAATGGTTCAGCGTCAGAGGCCACGCAAGCTGCTTGTTACACAAAGCAAATCAGCAAGGGAAATCCTGCAGCCCATCTCCTGCCCACCGCAAGGGGTACGTACACTCCCGAAGCAATGCACTCCAGCAGGAGGTCCACACCTCTGAGTACCATCTGGCTACTTGAGGTCCCGTAGGGATACATGAAGCTGGGGGTTGTTTCTGTGACCCCTCGGGCTGAAATCAGCAGAAAAAGAAAAACAAATAAAATAAAACACACCACTTAAATTCTTCTCCTCCGCAGCAGCACACGACCATTTGAACCAAGGGAAGCAATACAGCAAGGGGATCAGGGGAGGGAGAGGCAGCAGACATACACAACACTTTACAAAGAGGGAGACACATTTTCTGCCAGGAGGAGTTTACAATTGAAGACGGACAAGACAAGACAAGGTGGATACATCTTGGGATCAGCACACTTTAAAGGATGGATCTGAATTTGAGAGAGTTGGACAGGCCAAAGTTGGACAAGGAATGAAAGAGAGGTGGTAGAGAGCCGAGAGTCAGAAAGAGCAGGGTAGGGGGCTAAAGAGAGGATAAAGCTGCAGGGGAGGGTACCACAGGGTCCCTGATGAAGAATACGAGGAGCCTGAATCTAATGCAACACCCACTACTAATTTCATGTCGTGGCAGCCCCGCTTCATATGCCTCCGGAGACACTCTACTCATCCATGTAATTATTTGCACTGGAGGGGAAGGCCATATCCACTGTCGTGGTAAAGTGAGCACACATGGGGCTGATTAGGTCAGCTTCCCTTATTCCTCATGCAAACCTGTACAGTAGGTTTTTAGACTCTTCTGCCAATCAAGCAAAGCTGGCCTCGCTCAGATGTGTGACTCCACCATTGTGCCACCTCCGTCTTAGAGGGCCGGGAGAAAAGCCTTGTAGGCAGAGCTGGCTGTCAAACCCATGCCAGGCCACACCAAGTTAGGAGCAACCGGCATTGACTCGGCTTGATCGATGCAGTTCTGCATTGATAAGCCTCGACCCGGCTAAGACTGTAACCGTGCAGCTTGAAGCATGTGAGCAGGCAGTAATGTTAAGGTTGTGCTCGTACTCTTGTGTCTTGCTCGGAAGAGCGCATCGGTTCTTTCAGTGCAAACGTACTGGGGCCAGGGCAGCTAGGTAAAGGGCACACTGGGCCCTTAGTTTCTTTCCTTGATGAGGGTGACAGACGAAAGAAAACTGATACAGAAATGTCTGTGGACAGAGCATACAACCCCTCAACCTTCACTGACATGGCTCCAGAGACTCTTTCAGTAAGGAAACCACACGTGTGAATTTAGTGGATTGCCTAAACCAAAGTGCAATTCAGAAACAAAATTTACCATTTAGAGTCAGGCTGAGGAGAGGGGCCAAGTGACATCCCCTTGGTATAAATTATTACATGTATGGAAACATATGATCTTGGTGGGGGAACATGGACGAATTTATAAAATAATGAAAGACAAAATGCATCATGGAGGAAATGATCATTAATATGCAAAGGGGGACGTTTCTTTTATCATCTGGGCAGTAGTGTCACACAAGAGGATTTGGGTGTTAAAGTGGGAATGAGCTAACAAAAATGACAGTGTTGCCTGTGGCTGAAATAATGCAACAGTTATGGCTCTTATTGGTACTTTTTTAGGCCTAAAATGGACAAGTCTTTTAAAAAAAGAGCAAACAATATAGGAGGGCCCAGAGGGCAGTGTTGAAAGTCAGAAACATTCAGACAAGGTAACTGAAGCGTAAAGTTTGAGGGACCCAGGGAAAAGTTAGAGGAAAAACGACTGACGGGAGACACAGCAGCTGTCTAGGTGAAGATATCTCTGTGAAAACGAAGCCGGGAGTTATTACTCTCAATCAGTGAGGACAAAACATGAAATGGACTTAAAGCAGCAGTAGCAAAAACTCAGGTTATACGTGTTAGGAAGCAGAACAAAATGGACAACTGGGGGGTGGATCATCAACAGCTGGAGGAAGTCAAGGGTAGAGGTGAAAGTTAGGAAGGGACAACTGAACTGGTCCTGCCATGCTGGATATGGCAGGTGGAACTAGTTTTTCCCACTGACCCAAAAGGATCGGCACCAATCACGAATTCTGCTCAAGCCAGCTAAACCCAGCAAGTTTCCGTGTATGAGAGCAGATTCTGCATTCCCCTCTGCATCTTAGGATCCTATTAGCCCACCAAGAAGGATGAAAAACATCCTTCTTGGTGGGCTAATAGCCTGGTGTTGGTAGGGAAAGGGCAGGAATGAGAAGGGGAAGTTCATTTATGGCATCCATTTCATTTATTCAACAGGACAGGTTGTGTGACCAGGCCCCTCAACAGGAAAATACTGACAGCTCAAACCATAGCTTCCCAAGTGGCTCTGAGTCTACCAGGCAGCTGCACACACATCACATGGACTTTCAACAGATGAATGATTAATGACCAACAAATGCTGGTGAGAATGTTAGTCCATTACTTGGTTAATGGATTACCACCATGTACAAGTTGTGACCTTACCTTCAAAACAGTACCTTCACCAATGCAGTTGATGCACAGTGTTGTGCTTGATGCATGGTGTTGTGCTTCCCTACCTCCTGATAAGCTCTCCTTCCTATATAAAACAGCTCAGCAGTACCAACCCAATGCTATTGTATGTAGGCTAAACTGCAAACGCAGTGGTTGGCATGAAGAATACCAGTATTTGCTTCCAGCTACTGCACCAAGCAACACTATTTTTGTAGTTATTTCTTATTTATGACAGAGATCAGGGAAATACAGCTGGTCAGACACTGCAGATTAAGCAAACAGTGGCTCTTTTTTTTAAACCAGTAACCACCATACAGTACATGTCTGAGCAGGTGCTAAATCTCACTTCTACAATGAATCTGCTCGAAATCCAGGGAGACACCAGTAGCAACCAAGCAGCAGTGCAAACCAGTTTTACCAGCCAGATATTAATGATGAAAATTAAAAATAAGGAGGAGAAATTAGTATCCTGGCCTAGTTCTTCTAAAAGATCCCTACAAATACTTGCATAGTTCAGAATAAGGATCTATTTTGTGCAGGCAGCTACTGATAATTATTTCCCATTTACAATAGGGTGCAGGCAGACGTCTTTCAAGATGGACAAAATTCCAGTTCTGGATGTGGGATAGCTGGGCGTGGGTGGTGGGAGTGGGGAGGAGGAATCTGTCAGATAACTAGAAAAACCTCACTCCTGCATTTGAAACAAAGGAGGAAAAACACATTGGAAGTGGCTTTTCATTCCTGCTCACATATGGGTTCTGCTCACTGTCCAGCTCTGCTCTTGCTACTCTTACTCATCTATGAAAATGAACCACATTCAGGTAGGTGTGGTCAGGGTAGTTTAAAAGCTACATTTATCTCCACTGTGCACACCCCTACATGCGGCAGTGCCATTAAAAGGCGTCTGTTTTTTCCTATCTGAACTTCAGAGATTTTTAAATTGCAAATCATTTTGCACAGCATCTCTGGTAAGAAACTACTGTACAATAGGCGTCATACACATATTCAGAAACGGCATCTACTGACCTGCTGGAAAGCCAGCCACCTTTAAAAAAAAAAATTTCTTGGGCTTGCGAAGAATTTTACCATTTCCAGTCAAATTCCTCACTTAAAGATAAGAAATTGTTGAAGCTGGTAAGTGGATGTTCATAGTAATTCATTCAGAGTTCACAGAGTTGAGAGTGCGTCACAAACCAGGCTGAGCATTTTATTATTTCATTCATTTATTACTTTTTTCTACATAAGGAAACAAACAGATTTTAAATGCCCCTGTTACTTGAGCTTAACTGAGAAGGTCACAAGTGCTGGCTGGATTACAGGACGCTAAACCCTTATGGCAGTTTTGTCCCAAATATGGAGGAAATTTCCCCATGATTGTTTGATCCTATTTGTTTCACCACAACGAGCCAAAGATTCAGAAGATGCCTCTGCTATAAATTTAGCCGTGTCTGAACTAGAATTGGAAAATACAATATAGACCCTCTACCTTTTTAGACGTAACCCAGAATCATAATAAAAGGGAGAGCGTTCTGATCGAAGCATTCTCATCACGAGGTTAAAATGAGGTTTGGGATTTTGAGCCTGCTTCCAGATGATCTCTCTGTAGCCATTTTATAGCCAAAGCAGATACGACATAAATATCACAGTTGCAACAGGCTTCCCCTCTCCCATTAGCTGGACTGCATATAGAGGTTGTTTCAAAGATGGAGGGAGGGAGACAAGGTGCAGAAAAGCATGATTGGGGTCTTACGCTGTGTGGTTTCTCCGTGTCCTTTTGGATACCCCCAATTTCACAAGTTATGTAAGATGGAGGCTTCTCTTATTGGAATTTAAGGCAAAATCTTAACCAACAGAATGAAAATGTCCCTTCCACTGCCTAGCTGCATCTCTCGGTGGCAGGTCCTGCTCCGTGTTGCAATGGGTCATTATGCAATCCAGATGCATAAGACATCTGGCTGCTTCGTAAGCCAGTCTCCCGGCAGATCCTGCCTCCGGCTTGCTTCTGTCCGGTAGAGATCACTGGTGGGGGTGGGAAAAAGCCTCCAGCTACTTTTTATTAAAGTGTGTATGCACACACGGCCACTTGCTACATGATCCCTGTTCCCGCACGTTTTCTCTTCGTTGTACCAACGGAAGGAAGCTGCCGAGGGAGCTGAGCCACGTGACAGGATTTCAGCTTTCCAAGCATTCAGAACATGATGGGGCATCTGCCTTCCTCCACCCCTGTGCAAAACCAGTTAATGCAATTCTACAAAGGCATCAAGAAGAAATGATGCTCCACTACACGTTAGGCTTCTGTGGACGAGTTATTCCAAAAAGCAGAGGCAATTCAATCTGGACTGAGGGAAGGCAAAAGGGCTGAGTTAGGGTTTTCCTTCCATTTCTGCTGTATTCTTTGAATTCCAAATTTCCATTGGACACAAAGCTTCTAGCCTGGGTTGGGGTGAATGTGTGACCATACGCACCAAGCCGGGGACATGCCTGCACAACTGCAGCACCAGGGGACGTGCACTTTCCTTGTTCACCTCAATAGTTATTAGTTTAAATCGAGCTACGGTTCATCCAGGACCTCTACGGCTGGATGCCGTCACGGTGAGGTGCACAGTCTGGCTCAAGAGCCCATTTACTGACTGGGCTGGCATACATAGCCCTTATTTGTTCAAGGATTCCCACAGATTAAAGAGGAGACCTCTTGCATGAGTGAGGATATTTGGGCTTGGCACCCAGAGACACCAGAACTTGGTGCACAAATTGGCACATACACGCCGAAAACGGGCACCTGGGGGCAAGGGTCTAACTTCCCTGTGGAAATCGCTTCCACGGCCTGAAGGATCGATCACCCGTATAGACCTTTTCATGGTGGAAACCGGTCTCCCCAGAAGCCTGGCAGAGAGAAGCCTTATTTTGACTGTAAGACTTAACACGAGGGGAGAGGAAGGGGAAAAGCCAGATGGACTTCAAGTGACGGGTCTCAGCTCCGCCACGCTGACACCAGAGCTGAGGACTTGCAAGTCTTTTCCATTTGGCTCTCCTGTGCAAACGCGTACACCCAGCGAGGAATTCAGAATTCACTTTCCCGTGCTCCCTATTTGTGATCTTGTTGCCTTCCCCTTTCACTGGGCTGCTCTAGGAGGCAAAAGCATCGTAAAGGGACCTGCTTAGAAATGCAGACGTCTGTTTAAGCAGCATTTGCTTGGCTTTATTGGCCACTGAGGATGAGCAAGATGCAAGGACTGGTCCCCACAGAGCTCTCTCCCTGTTACCTTATAGATTTACACCTGCTCACAAGCAGGCAGGAGTCCTCGCCTTCTACCTCCACTGCTGAATCAAACCGTGCAACTTCTGCTGAAGCTCGTTTCACTTGTGATCCCCTTTCAGAGCCATCCGTGCCAGGCACCAACACTGCTCTCTGATTTCAAGGGCATCCCTGACTTCAGTTACGCACAGCACATCTGACTCTGCGACTTGCCGGGAGGAGGGGGAAGGACCTGGTCTGCTCCTTGGACATGCCTAGGTTTCTCATATACCAAATCCCCCTCGCCAGTTCTTGAGAAAAAGTGTGTGTTCCAGACAGTCCCCATGACCGGGAGGGGTTTCCCTTTCCTTTCTTATGATCTCTGCAAAACTGGAGAGAACGGTCTTCCAAAGATCATTCTCTCCAGGGTGGTCTCATTTGATTTGGCAACAGCCATGGCAGAAATGACCACGTCTCAATGGGTCTCTCCAGGGGCTTGTTCCTGACTTCAGCCGCCTGGCAGAATGCAAAGAAAATCCTGCAAAGTTTCAAGCAGGGTGGAGCAGGTCCTCCCCAAAGCCTGCAGGACAACCTCCTTCCACTGTAAAGAGCCCAGAAGCAGCAAGTACCCAAGGCAAAGGGGTTTAGACAAAGGCTCAGGCCAAAAGCACCAAGAATATTTATATGTAAAACCATGCGTTAGGCCAGATTCCTCCTCCGTGCTCCCAAGCACAAGGGCATCGATGGGACTTATCCAGGAGCAAGGCTAAGGAGAAGCAGAAACGCTCCTCAGGTTTCAGGACAAAGGGATCTCTCGTTGCCCTGGCGTTCTTCTTCATCTGTGACTTGTCTAATGAAAGGGAAGGATGCAGACTGCACTGGCATCGGGGGATCGAATCGGTTGCCTTTGTGCTGCACCCTTCCCCGTCCTGAGCCGCAGCGTTCCTCTGCCCAGGCTTGCCTGCCTTCTGTTATGATGTAGTTTCCAACACCTCGTGCAAACATCCCTCTCCATTTCCCCGCTGAATGAAATAAATCCTTCCCCCCCCAGCTGGTGTTTACATTATCATATCACTTCCATGACACTTTCAATATATACGGGGGATCATCGTGCCCTGGGGAGCTACAAGACTGTATATCTAAAGCATAATTTATGAGGATAGTGCTGGCTTTCCCCAACAACTGTATTCTCCAGAGAAAGTTGTTCTGCTCACAGAAAGGGGAAAGAAAGAAAGAATCTGCAGAAAACATTCAATGCACGCGTAACAGCACTACAAAGAAATGCACCGCTAAGCGTTTCAGGAAACAAAACCCCTCTTTCTCTTCCCTCCTCCAGTCAATGCTTATATTTGGTTGCAAATATAATCGCTTGTCTTTCCAAATGGCGAATGGAGAGAAATGAGAGATATCAGGTGTTGTTTTTCAGTCTTTCACTCCTCGAAGGGGGCTGCCTTACATCCAGCCCACAGGGGACCTGCTCCATTTGGCCAAACCACATTTTTTGGCCTGAGAAACCATTCATCTAAATGCTCCTATAGCTCAGCACTGCCCATGCAGGTAACAGGTTGTCTTGAACTTGCAAATCACCTGCATCCTATACGATATTTCAGGATGCTTTTAGTTCTTTTTGCATGCTGCTACATGGAGGTTTTGTGCAACTCATGGTAAAAGTAGCAACTGAGAAACAGGAACACAGACACACGCACATGCAGTGTACACACATGACAGTCAATGGCTAACATGTCAGCTCAACTGCCTCTTCAGTCTCACTGACCTGCTAACTTTTGTGTGTGTGTGTGTGTGTGTTAACACAAGAGTAAGTTGGGTTAGGTAAACAGGGGTTAGAACGTGAAGTTCTCCAGAAGTCAGTGTCGACTCACCACTGTACATGTCAGTGTGATTTCGAAAAGACGTTTCATTATGGGGATTCTCTGCAATAAACAAAAGAACGTGAGCGCACCAAATGCGACAAAGCATGCGCGGAGCAGCGGAAGGCAAAAATGGAAGAACGCAAATAAGGGGAGGAACGAAACAAGAACAACGGTCACGAAATCATTTCCCAAGAACATCAAAATAACACAGATTGGCAACAGAAATACATGAATACTCTGAAAAAAGAGCAGGAGCCCAGGACAGAGAAATGGTAACATAAGACAGTAATTAAAAGGAAGGAGGGGGGAGGCGGGGAGAATGATGGCTTTGCTCCTATAAGACATATAATTAAATCAAAGGATAAAAATAAAATATCAACTAAAATTTCACCCGAAAAAAAGAAATACTGGAATTGAAGTGTTTAATTCTTTTTTGGTACAAGGACGGCTTCTGTATCTTGGAAAAATCCAGTTCAGTTTTGAGAAAAGTAGCTTAGTTGGTCTTAATTTCTTGACGATAAGGGAAATGTATTCCTGTTATCTTGTGCCAGCATAAAGCAGTTTAGACACAGCTATGTGACAGGATAACCATGCAGAAAGGCACAATAAGGATGAACCAAAATCAGGATTTAAAAATAACCAGCTCCCAAATCCCTTTGTTATTAAAAGGATATTAATGTGGATTGTGTCTTGTACAAAACATCAGCTATTCGGCTGCATTGCATCCCTCATTCCGTGGCAATCATTGCAATTCAGCACCCAAATGTGATGGAGAATGCTAATTGGCATTACCGCGCTGCCGGGTGATGGACCGATTGACAGGGCAGATCCCCGGCAGCTCCAACCTGGGCGGACTCACTGGAGCTAGGCTGATGTACAGTACCCCAGCATCCAGGCTCCTGATTTTCAAGCGTGCATTTTATTAAATGCTGATTTGAGAGTCCAGAATAATCAGATTTCGGCATGAAACATCACAACGTAAGCCATCGAACAGGAGCTTTTAGAGCAGTACAAAACCTCGGTACATTGGTTACAAGACGGGTCACTGACCTGAAGCTTAAATACATCAACAGCACATGTTATCCTTTCTAGAAGGGTTACAAGGAACTAACAGAGGCCCAAGATCTTTGTGAATCAAGCTGAGTTAGATTTGTAGTAAAACAAAGCCCTGTGTTGGTGTGTATCTTTCTGCTGAATGCCGACACTCTGCAAGGGAGATTTTCTTCCCTTACACAGGGAATATGAATAATGAAGATTGAATTGTCATAATTTGTCAGTAGCTGGACTAACCATTTTACAGAGCAGAGAGTGCTGAACACGCTGCGAAAATACAAATATAGTCATCCCAATTCAACGTGCTACGGACTGAGAATTCATCATTATAAACAGCCAGAAAATTCAAGCTTCAGTCCAAACGCTACATAAGGGCCTTCAGAGGGGCTCCCGGGGTAAAATTTGCATGCTATAATAAAGCAGACATTTCCAAAGGAAGACCTGAGAGAGAGGCTGGTATAATTGGAAGCCGAAAGACATCAGCCTTAATGAGCCTTTTAAAGGACCCAAGAGCATGGCTGCTCTAGAGGCATCTAGATGAAGAATAGCTACAGTGCACAGGTTAATGTTTGTAGCCACTTCTTAGCTGGGTGAGTACAATTCATCAGTAGTTTATTCCTATCAATTGATTATTACATCAGGCTTGTTCCTTATGTACAGGGATCCTGGTTTTCTCCAATTTAAAAAAAATCCCCAATTTTTAGTTTAAAAAAGGTAACCCCAAATCCAGGCTTTCCCACGATTTAAATGAAACATCACTAATACAGAGATCTATATATAGTGGTGTTTCATTTTAATGATGGAAAAATATGGGTTGGGTTACCTTTTTTTTTTTCCTAACCAAAAACTGGGGATTTGTTTTTAAATCTGAGACAACCGGGATCCTTGCTTACGCGGTATAAAATAAGACATAGAGCCCTGATACCAACCGGGCTCAGCCCTTTACCTGCGGAAAAACGTTTGCATTGCTTGCCCAGCTTTGCATATGAACAAGCACTGGTCAGGTTAAAGATCTGCGGGGATTCCCGTCCAGCAGCAAAGGATCCATCTAGGTTGCATCAGTCACTGGCCTTGTGATTTGCACAAGTCTAGCAGAAAGCACACTGTCTAGCGTTTCTCCTACCCTGTTTTGTGCCAGTGTGAATTCGCAGAGTTACTCCTAATTTACAGTGCTGCGAGACCAGATTCAGGCCCAGCTGTTCTCACTGGGTTGTGTTTCGCACCCGCTTTGAAACAACTCCAAACAGCCACCACCCGTTTCAAGAGTCACAGCACGGTACCGCTCCGAAAGCAACATCGCTCCTCCTCTCTGGCTATAGTAAATGTTTCTTTAACACAGCCCCCCTTGCAATTAATTGGATGGCTGCTTGCCTAGCGCACCGTGGCAGAAAGGCCTTCAAATCATGTGTACCAAGCACTCCGAATTATTCCAAACTCCCTTATCTGCTGGCTGTTCTTGGAAGAGAGCATGGAAGCATTCAAATAGACCCTACCTTGCTGGCTGCAGGAAAGACTGCCAAGCTGCCGAGAAAAGGAAGGGGGAAATAAAGGGAGGAAAGTCTGCCTGGAACAGAGAAGCTAAATCGAGAAAGCAAGTGGACAGCAGGGAGTAACAATGCAGCGTCTCTTGACAGGGAACCAAGAAAAAGGCCCAATGTGAAGCTATGCCGGCAGGTGTAACATTAAACAGGCTTGGCCTGGAATTGCCATCCTTCAATTTAAGGCATCTGCTAATGAGAACAGAAATACACAGCAAAGGCGCTGGACTGTTGAGCATATGACCCTGCTCCCAACCCCGATGGTGTACAGCCAAAATTTTCCCATCCATGACTTTTATAGCCTAGTACAGCTGTTTACAGTGCTATTTCCTTTCTCCAAGCTAGATCTGGAGATCTTTGGTCTTTGCCAGAGTTTGCAAACGCTGTGCCTACTTTCTCTTGTAATCTGTGTCCCTCCAATCACTGTTTGAAGCCTTTGGTCTTAAGACTGAGGGAATGCACAGTGTAAATGCATACAGGGAGTAGCTAAGCTCCTTGCTCTTGAATTAATGCACCGTGGTGCTTGCCTCAGGTATCGTTTTTAAAGAAGGTGACTGATTATTTTTAAAAAGAAAAATGAGAGAGAGAGAACATCTGAAGTTATAGCAGCCTTTTGGTCACAGGTGGATGAAAGGGCTTCAGAGGGGATTTTGCTTGCCTGTTGACTGCTGGCACATGGCAGCAAATGTCCTTGCGGGTGGCAACCTTGAAGGTACCTCCTAGGACCGGATCCTGTCCGTGGACGGACAGAATCCGCACGCACATTTCGGAGGTGACCAGTCCACGGTGGAAATTTCCGTTTCAGCAAACAGGTGGCAGAACAGAGCAATGGTTCAGTCAGATGGTCGCTTGCTGGCACTGCTCGCTCAGGCAGCAGGGTTTCGTGGAGTTTCCACTGGGGGTTTCCCATGCCCCGCAATTTCCTCTAATGTTGACCATCTATTCCTTTATTACAGATTATCAGGATTTGGTTAAGACAGCACCAAGAGGCCTCAACTGGAATTGTGCTGGGCGCTGGAGTAAGACAGTCTCTGTCCTGAATGTGACCCAAGTACCCTCCCGAGATTCCCATGCCCAGTGGTAGTTAGGACAAGGTCTTCTCGGTAAGCTTCCTTCCCACAGACCCCAGGCAAAACGCAGCAGCTTTGGAGACCTTCCTCCTTTCATAGGACAGTGTCCTGGACCAGAGCAGAGACTGCTAGTACCCAGCCCTAGCAGGTGCACCATGCCTTCCTGTGGCTGAGCTAGCAGAGACGCACATCCCTTACAGGGAACAGCACAATGAATATTTGGATGAAGTCAAGGAGTGCTGGCTTGCCTAGGGTCACAGGAGCAGGGGAGGGATTCTGCAGTCAGTAGAGGACTCTGAATGAGATTAAAGTCATAATCTGGTTTGTAGCTTGCCCAACTCCAGCCTCAAATCTCTTCTCAGGAGATTTCTCATTACTGCAGCTAGAGTGAATGGTAAACATGCTCCTTTTGCCCCCCTAGAGAGGATGCCCTTCTCTGGGTTGAAACTGCGGTCACTTGTGAGCCGGCCTGTGCTTCCAATGCCATCGTGATGACTCCATCAGGTAAACTTTCCCATTATTAAAGCCGGGAGCCTTGGCGCTTAAGCGCAGCTCATCGCTTGTAAATAATTTAGATCTGCTCCGTATGGCTCGTGGGTTAATTAAGGAGACAACACGTGCCAGTTGCCTCCATGTTCACAAACATGATCGCCTCCCAGCTTGCTAAATAGAAACAATGGGCTCAATTTAAAGCAGTGAAATGTCACTGAAATTCAAGGGTTTGCATTACTGAAACAGGTCTGCTTGGGCCTGGGGGAATCCTGCTGTCAGGGCCAGGCTGGGTGACTTCCAAGAGGAAGGACCCACCACCTTGGAGTCCCAGCCCCTTTGGGCCATTACTGCACCAGGGCATAGTTTCCTGAAGTAGCTCAGACTCAGAATTTGCTGCATATAGATCAGGAAAACAAAACAAAGCAACAAATGCCCAAGGTCCACAGCAGAGAAGCAGCTTCCCCATGGCCCCAGACCTTGGAGCAAACCTAGGCTATCTGTCACACACAGAGCCTGGAAAATACCAGAGGGATCTGCCTATCAAGCAGTTTTGTATCTACAAGCTCCTCTATAGAGGGCCGACACTTCCCATCTTTATGAAACTCTTTTTTGGGGTCTCTTAGAGAAATATGGGTACAGCATTAATTCTAGGCCAGTGTCACCCGGTCAGTGGCTGAAGTCTTGAGGTGCCCGGGGAATAACAGATCCCTTTGCCTGTGGGTTACTGGTCCAACCTCTAACTTTACTTCCATATACAAATCCTCGTGTCACTCTGCACGTCACGGACAGAATTTCCCCCCTCAGAGAGGTCTCGGAGCCGCGGAGGTTTCCATCTCTCCATGTTTCTGGCACAGTGACATCCACAGGGGAGCCCTGGCAGGCAGTATACAAAGAAGGCCCAGGTTGGGAGGCAAGGTAAGGTGACACTTACTGGTTTTGACCTTGAGGGAGTAGGGGTTTTTCTGCTGGATGGTATGGGTGAAGTGGAAGCGTGCGTTACAGCTGTAGTCGGTCTGCGCATCCTGCAACATAACGTTGGAGAAGTACAAGTCACCGTTCTGGCCCTGGGAGACGCGCTTGTCTTGGTGGATGGGCTCCATGGCTGCGAGAGAGAGGAGGGCATTCAGAAACAGAAGCCACGGGCCTGCGGGGTCCCCAACACATCAGCCTGGAAACCCCCGCGCGTCTGCTGGCTGGCGCTTGGAGGACGCAACACCCCAACAGCCGAAGCTGGCACCAGGCGCTGTCCCTGGAGTCCAAGAAGAGCTGCTGAGTGCCAACCAGCTCTTGTCTTTGCTGCCAAGCAAGAAACGCTCCATAAAGAAAATGCAGGCAACTCTAAAGAGGATGCCAGACTCCCACCCCACCCCTTCCCTCCCACAGACGCATAGGGCCCTCCTGGGCCAACTCGGTTAACACGCCCTCGTTACATCCCAGTGGAATTCGTGCTGCAGGACAGTAGGGATTTCAGGGCCACGCCTGCATCTAACGTAGGCATTTCTCAGTGTTCGAGAAAGAGACTTGCCCAAAGCTTTCTTCCTAAGTTCAGTTATGGCCAGCAAGATCTGCAGCTGCTTATAGCAGCAGCTCATGGTCCTGGGATTCTCTCAGACCCCTTTGCAGCTACCAACAGCCCACTCTGCACCCATGCTCCCCCCCCAGTTTTAATCAGCCCTACAGCACCTGCACTGATCCCTGATGATCCCCTCCCACGTGGTCTTCACTCCGACCTAAAGCTGTAAACCCACAAAATGGCCAAACTTCTCCCACGACTCCCACCTCCCTCCCTGGGAACACAAAGGATCACGGGATGCTGTCGGAGATGAGAGGAGCTTTCCAACCATCTTGTGCGTCACAGAATAGGGGGGAGGCTGAGAGTGGATGATTTCTGCCACAGATCATAACCCACCCCGTCTTTTCTGCTGTAATAACATAAGGAAATTGTTGGTCTTCTCCTTTAAAATGCACATGACCCAAAAAGCGTCTCCCTTCAGTGAAATGGATGTTCAAAGGGGGCTCTAGGTCTCTGACTGCCGTCCCGACTTACAGCTGCTCATCCAGAAGATGACGGGAGGAGGCAGCCCAGGGGGTGGGTTGCACTGCAGACTAAGGGGAGCTCCTTCATCCACCTCGATCACGTCCACTTTTTCCTTTGGCCACAAGGGAGACTCTGCAATAAAACAAGAGCATGAAAGACTCCGCGGAGCAGGCTGGGACAGATCAGTCTGTGACACCGCACCCCCCTCCCCCGGGCTTGGCCTGGTTTCACTGGACCGACCTGGATGCAATTTTATTTTTATATGCATGCATTTCCTGCAAGGCTTGGATGGCATATACCTCCCTGCTCTATGAGGCCACCATCTCCCTCTCTGAGGGTTTTATAAGCTTTGTTGATAAAGCAAACCTCACGGCAGCAGGCTCCTGTAGGGCAGGCAAGAGTCACTCCCTCCATTTCGTAGATGAGACAGCTAGGCATGGGACTTTATCCGAGGTCCCTGGGGCATGCCAGTGAGGCGGAGGGGAAGAGAACCCAGTTCTTCTGGCTCACAACTATGCCCTGCCCTGTCGTATCCAACAGCTGGTACTGTGACCGCCTGCTGTGATCAGCTACAAACAGGCTTGGGTGTGATGTGCCCAGATGCCCTGGTGATGGGCACAGCATGAATTACTGTTAAATAGGAGACATGTACTGTGGTTGGTCTCCCGGAGGGTGTTGAGGCAGTGGTAAGGACAGAAGGAAAGGCTGAACAGCCAGCGAGCATTTTATGACTACCCGACATCTCGAGTCCGTTTGCAAAGCTGAGTAAAACAGTGAGCAAGGTGGGGCATTTGGCAGGTGAAATATTTCTTTCCCATACAAACTGCATGTCTCCTGCACTGCCTGCTTTCCTAATCCCAGGCTACCCACGGCTCTGGTCTGCCTGCACTCTCCTGGAGGCAGGACTGACAAACTTGAGTTACTCACTAGAAACCTGCAGGTGGATTTTGTTTGAGAGCGCTGTCCCATAGTCGTTGCGGGCAAAGCACTGGTATTCCCCCTCATAGTCCTCTGGCCTCCCCCTGCTGTGGATGTCGATCACCAGCGTCCCTGACCGGTATTGCATTGATACTTTTGGGTCCTTCGCCACATTGAAGAACTTCCCATTCCGGGTCCACGAAAAGCTGCAGATGTTGGACACACACTGGTTTTATAACCACAGGCCACGAAGATCCTTCCCAGTGGCAGCAAAGTTGCAGTGTAACTTGCAACCCATTCCCTGTTCTGTCTCACAAACGCGGGCATGAAGCTGGGTTGCCATCTACCAGGGCAAAGCTCTCATCCACCTTCACGAGACTACGTTTTGACTCCATCTCTTTCATGTTAAAACTATGTATTTATAGGGCAATGTTTAAACTCCTAAGCAAAGTGCTATATCATGCAATGTAAGGGGTCATACCCTTTACCGGCATAAATCGGCACAGCTCCATTGAAGGGGAACACACTAACCACGTACTTGCACCGTAAAGGATTTGGTATGGAGCATCCCAGATGACTCACTTGTGTCCAGACCAAGAACATTTTTAGAACCAACTCATTTTTTTTAAACTTGAAGTTAGCAAACATCTCCACGTGGAGAACATCAAGTAACAAGAGCTGAAAAGGCACTTACGTGGGAATGGGGTTCCCTTTAGCTTCGCATTCAATGAAGATATTATCCCTTGGGTCTACTATATAGTCCTTCACAGACTGCTTTATAATTGTGGGGGGCTGAGACACTGCAAAGCACACAGACAGAAAGGTGAAATGAGGCAAGTGATAAGTTGATATAGCTGATATAGTTGGGGATGGCCCTGCTTTGAGAGCAGAGGGTTGGACTACATGTGACCTCCTCCGGTCCCTTCCAACCCTCATTTTCTATGAGTCTATACGACAGACAAAGGCCTTCCCGCTAAGGGACCCTGCTGGGAGTTAGGACCCATCTCTGGCTGGATTTCTTGTTCATAATACATCTCAAATCATAGGCTTGGTTCAGGGGACTCATCAGACTGAGAGGCGTCACCTATTTCCCATTTGGCCTCTTAGCTTGATTAGCGAGCTTCAAGGCGCTGCTTCCTGCTGCTGGCAGACTATCAGACAGGAACTGAATATTAAAAAAACATGTCTCTGTGGGAAAGTCTACAAACAGGACAGTGACATCTGAAGCACTTTCAAAGACAGGACACATGCTCTGCATAAAGCCCTTGCAAAAAGCAATCCTGTCACATTGCACACATGGCGTGGGCTTGAAAACTTCCATGTACAGACAAAGAGAGTGCAAGCACAGGGGCTTGGGGACACCGAAGAGCACGCCAACGCCCAGGTCAGGAGCAAGCTGTTACTCCGCGCTTGCTACTGAAGTCAACAACGATGCTGATTCACACCAGGATGAAGTGGCCTCTAAGGCCCAGGAGCTGGAAGCAGGTCGGAGAAGAGATCCTATTTATTGCACATTCCGTAAATGAAACAGATCTTGACAGGCATGTGCATTATTTAGCAAGGTCAGCAGAAGAGACACAGTTCTCTGCCAACTACAGTTTTGGCAAGAAGTTCTTTGCAGAGTTAGTGCTTCCGCTGCGAGACTGTCCTTCTGCTGGCACACGCCAGCAGCTTTAGCAGAAGTGCAATCTCCTTTTGGCTGCAGTTCCCAAACTTCCCTACAGCACGATTCCCGCATGATGGGTTACCATTTTGGGAGCTGCCTCCCCTCCAGTCTAAGCCCCCTTTCCCCTCAAAGCAGGGGATACCTGGAGGTTACCTCTCTCTCTGCCTCCATCGTCTCTTCTGCTCCATTCCCTCTGCAAGGTCATTTCAGAGCAGATGCTTGTAAGCACATCTACTCTGCCAGCGTCTCTGTATATCTTAGTTTGCTTCCTTTCTCCACGTGACAGATGTGGAGACAAGAGCTGACTAAGGCTAAGTTAAGCCTGGATCCCTCTGACCTGCTTTCCCACATCGGAGGGAGCAGAGAGCAAGTGAAGAATTTAAAGGCAGGATGCAGGAGAAAGTACAGCAGACGCTTTCCGTAACCCCCTTGCCATCCCCTGCCCAGCTAACAACTGCATGCTGGCCGGCTTCTGACCTCCCTCCGACAGTGCCAGGAGACAGGACAAGCCTTGCTGCTTAGGAGCACAGCTAGGCTACGAGATCTCAACAACTTCATCATACCCCTTGGAGCGCATTTCCACCCCCTTCCTCCCAAAGCTAGATTTAAGGCTGCCAGCACAGGCAACAGGTCAGAGGAAACACTGCATATGCCTGGGGCTTGTATCTTTGGGCAGTTTTCCCACCCCAAGGCATCAGCTTTCCACTGCCGAAGGGGAAAAAAAACAAGCTACTTCAGAGAGGCTGGGATTTGGGGTGGAAGCAGAAGCGCAGCAGGAAGGAAATGGTGGAGATGGTGTTGTGGTGGTGGGATGATTTGAAAGGGGTGGGTACAAGCACCGTGAAAACCTGCTGATGGCCCCTCCTCTCCCCTAAAGGCCGCCACTTGCAGTTTGAGAACCGCTGCTTTGGAAGTAGTCGGCTGTGTCTAGCTGGGACCCAAAATTGCAGCCCTGACCTACCCGGTGAACCTGCCTGTCCACGAGAGCCGTGAGCAGCCTGTGCAAACTGGGCAGTGGCTTCCAGTCATTTGTTGGCCTCAGTTTAAAGTCAGGAGCTAGATCCTGCTCTGGTGGACAACCCTGAATCTCAGCGGACACACACGGGTGTAACTGAGATCAAAGAACATTCCCTTGGGGTCACTGTGTTTGAACTGTTCAACTGTTTACAGAAGTCTTGGACGGGGTGGCCAACGCAAGAAAGCAGATGGCCAACAAGACCGGTCTTGGTGGGGGGGAGCAGGTGTGTTATCCCTACTCCCTTCTCACAAAGATCAGCTCATGCTCCTAAAAGATCTGGTCACCTCCTTCATTATGGACTCTGCTTTACCAGTGTGTGGGTGTGGGTGTGTAAATACCCTGCCTCTCCTCCACAAGCCATGCACAAATTGCTTGAACTGCATTTTGCATGAGTCAGTGCCCAGTGCTGCATGCAGCGGTGGAGGCTGGAGCCATTATACCCTGTTTCAACATGGAAGCAGTGACTAATATATCAAAAAGACAAGACAGCAATAGGACTTACATTCTTCCTGAATATTTCCTGTGGGTTCCCAAGGGTCAGCGTAATAAAGAAAGAAGCAAAGCGGTTAGTCAAGTGACCTGGCACGCACACATTACTACATGGTTAAAGGAGGGACTACAAATCCATACATATCAAAACACAGCGATTTTCAAGCGAACCTTGTAAAATGCCCTCGAACCCACTTACCTTCATTTAACATGAGAAGCCCCTGTCCCAAAGCCCCTCATACTTCACAGCCAGGATTGGATCACCCTCCCTACCTCCACCTGCCTTTTGTTTCCAATACGGGATTCGTGTCATGCTGAGCAGTTAACTCCTTGTGTAACATATGTGAAAGATACTGGCAATACTGAATCTCTCTGAAACTCCCCCAGCTTTCAAAGATTTGTTAACAATCAATATTAGTGGTTCAGAAAATGCCTTGGTTAGTTCCTTTAACACTCATGGGTGCAAGCAGTTCTGACCTGTTTATTTGAAAACATTCAGGTGTCGCAGCTGCTTTATACCCTCCTTTGTTTCAGCTGTTAAGCTATTGCAGCTGCAGGATCGTAGGGGATGCATCCCTCCTACCTCTTCACTCGAAGTACAAGACAGAAATACATCTATGGGACATACTTCCTTTTCTGCATCATAACTTCACGACTTGAAAATCTTCCCAAAGGGAAAACAGGATTGTCCTCAACACATTTGTGAGAAGAGCGGCTTTGAATTCAACCAGCGACTATCATCAAATCTTCTTCACATCCCCAGTCAGTCACCTGCCAGAGTTAGGAAGGAATATCCTTCCCTGATGTACAACTGGCCATATGTATTCTGCTGGGCTTTCTCCTTCCTGTTACCAACTTCTGAAATACTAGAGACTGGCCACAGCTGGAGATGAGACACCAGAGAGAGGGGACCCGTGCTCCAAGGTGCTACAGAGAACACCTCGGCCCTAGATCTCTGCTTGGTGAACCTTACCAATGTGCCTGGGCATCTAACTGATGGCCAGATTTGGGGTTGGGAAGGCATTTCCTCACCCTCATTCAACAAGTCAGTATGGCAAAAACCTAGGGGGGGGAGGAGGGGGTCTCCTTCCTCTGCAACATAAGGTATGGATCACATTAGATGAGGAAACTTTTTGGTGCTATGGTCAGGTGTAGCCGGCACCACTGGCCTTGGGTATATCACAGGGTGCCAGCTGTCAAGCAATCAGATTACCACGGTGGGGTTTGCGTAAGACTCGATGTGGCTTTTTCAGTGAGCCTAGCTGAGCCCAAGGACTTTTATAACACAGCATCAGCCCTTCATCAGGGCCTGTGCTCTCAGGTGCTGGTGTTTATTTAAGGGCTAGATCAGGAGAGAGGTTTAAGAGCTCCCTGTAGCTACTTCAATAGATTCTTAAGGTCGAAGGCGCCTGCTCTCGGCTAAGACCTGCTGGAGAGCGGAGCCAAGTGTGAGGTTACCCTGCCCTGCCCCTCTCCTGTTGCTAACAGCTAAAAACCTCCCTGATGCTCTTCTGGTTTAAGGTAAAACTTTTGTAAGGTGGAAAGGACGGACAAGGTAAAAAATTAAAAAGAAGCCATATTTCGGTAGCTCTTGGTAGCCTTGCTGGTTCATGAATTCACCATGCGCTGTGCATCACTGAACAACTGGAAGACACTAAAGCATCTCCAAGTGCTGTGTTATAGCTCTATTCTAAACCAGCCAGTTAACAAAGACATAAATTAATCCTACATGCTGTTTCTAGAGTGCTTTGAATCTGCACACGCTCACACCAGTGTTCACAAGACTCGCCACAAAGAGAGGAAGGGTAATTTCCTCGTGTTTAGAAACTGGGGAAACTGAGGCATAAGGGGAATGACTCTTCCAAGGTCACACCAGAGTTAGTAACAGAGCCACTGAGAGAGCATGGATCTCCCCGCTCCCCGTCCGTCACCCTAACCGCAGGAGAAAACGGCCGTCTCTTTGCTACGAAGGCTGCAGAGCGAGATGTGTTCGCTCTTCCCAAGCCTCCACCTCCATTCTTTCTACAAAGCTCCAGCTGGACTGGCTGCGCGCAAGCAGCTGTTTCTCTGCTCTCTGAGAGGGAGCTTAAGGGGTCAGCATCCCAATCTATTATCCAGGCCTCCTCCCACCCCTATGGAGCTTTGCTACCATGCACAAACCTGCACCTGTAAAAACAGCTAATCTCCGTGGAGGAGGGAAGACTGCGCGGTTTGTGGCACACAGAGCTCATCTGCTCGGAGTGCCTGTAATTTGCACATTTATCGGGGCCCAGCACAGACCAGGAGCAGCTGTGGCTATTTATGCACCACCTGCTTGCCTTAGTAAAACCTGTAACCTTTCAAGTTCAAGCGATGAATTCATTAGTTCAGTCTCAGCGACGCACAATAGGCAGCCACAAGAGGGCTGGGGAGATGCAATCCCTGGCTGGGTTAAAAGGGAGATTAAAAACCAAACTCCCCAGCATCTCTAAGATGCTTGCGGTGGAGGGGTCTACACTTGATGCCTTTTGAGTTTGGCTGTGGTGGGGGTGGGGGTGTTGGCACTGCTGGATTTGGGACACTCTTGCTTTTGGGTTTCTTCAGCCTGCAGGGCAGGTCAGGTCACTTTGGTGAGCAACCACAGCTTTCATGTCCACAGTATGGCGCAGAGTTGATTAGAGTTTCCCTAGAGAGAGAGAAGTCGGGGGAGATGGGCACATCCTGTCCCAGGAATGGCCTTCCCTTTGGTTCTTCTCCTCTAGCTTCACACAGTCTCGTCAAGGCCCCGTCTGCATTGCAGCTTTGGCAAGAAGGGTTGGTTGCTGCTATTCTGCTTTCAAACCAAGCGCAGACCAGGGCAGAAAAGAAAACGCTCACCATCCAGGTAGGGATGGGGAAAGAAGAGAATGGCTCCATGAAGGGAGATCAGCCTTGGCTCTTAGCTTAGCTTTGCTGTAGATTTTGTGTGGACAGGTCACTTAGGAGCAGAACTATTATGTCGGAGAAGGTGCTTATAACATGCCAAGAGAGGATGCTTCTAGCACTGTTAGCTCCTAGCTATGAAAGCTCAGCATGGTGGTGTCTAACTATTTGGCAAGACAAAACTGGAGAGAGTTTTCCTTGTATAGCTGCATTCAGCTATCTCTGATCAGCCCCTACGTACCAAGGCAATGGACAAACCAAAAAATAATGTTACTTCCCTACCTCCCACAGCACGCTGTGAGGATCAACTTGTATTAACAAGGCATTGCAAGTGCCCTGCATAGAAGGTGGGACAGAGGTAGAAAGCTATTAAGAAAGGGCACTGCAACCATTAATATTCTTCCAAGAACAGCACAAGCTGTAAGTGTTTCTCTTTACTTTTCTAAGGTCACATTACACTTGACTAGGCAAAAATGACTCCTTCCTCCATTCAAAGCACAAGGAACAGCAGCAGGAAGCTCTTTTTAAAATCAATTAGGTTTTGTTTGGCTGCACTGCCCCTGCTTCCATTGCAGGAAGCTGACATTTCTGAGAGGGCTTTAAAGTTCTTGACACGACCAAACTGTGTGCACAAAATAAAACTCTTCCTCAGTACGCGTGCAAATGCTAAAACAACAGCGGCAGCTAAACGCTCCTTCGGCCCAAATGCCTCTGAGGCTGGCAGAGCAGGGACTCGGGACGGGGTCTCCTCCATTTCACAGTAATGCTGTAGAAATCAGTGTCAGCACCCTGCCGAATCAGCACCCCGTAGTCTCTTTGCACACGTATTGGTGTGGGAGAGGTCTACCCTGTGGCTCCTGTCTCTCTCAAACCTCGTCCAAAAGCCTCTCTCACAACTCTGGCCTTAGCTTTTCTTTTCCCTTCCATTTGCCATTTAACACAGAGAAGAAACAGAGCATGTCACTCGTGTCTAGCGTGGCTGCAACTAGAACGGTTTTGTAACGTAAAGGCTCAGATCTCAGTAGGAAGTGCCATGCGACTTTAGCCTGCAATCGGGCCTTACCACTGTACCAGTTTTTACAATGATGGCCATGCACTTTACAGTCACGACGACTTCTGCGAGGAAGTAGGGGTGGTTAGTATTTCATTCTTAGAGGTATGTGTTGCTCTTTGCCCAAGAAGGCTCAGGGTGGCTTACAATAAAACACAAAAACATGACAGAAACAGAATATAATATTCAGATTCACTACTGCTTCAACACAGGAGGAAACTGAGGCCCAAAGAGACAACATCACTGGCCCAAGTGGCGCAGCGTGCAAGCACTGATCCCCAGTGCTATGCTCTAACCATAGGCCACACTCCCCATCCAAAGGATCAAAGAAGCCAACATGCTTTCAAAGCACTGGTAAGACAAAAAAGCTTATTCGGCAGAAGCGTTATTACCCTGCGTTCTGCATGCCACCTCCCGGCCTCCTGAATAAAATATAAGCCTTGTCTAGTAATTAACCCAAAAAGGCCTGATGGAGGGGGACAGAAATGGCAGAGCTCTACATGCAACCTTCCTGATGACCCACTTTTCTCTTCCCCTCTGGGACCAGGCCCATCGGCTCCTTGATGACGGTGTCTGCCTGAGAGAGCTCCTAATGAGATGCTCTGCTCCGCCAAGGAGCGCCCTGGACATGGTATCCATGGCAATCGCTCGTACCGCACATCTCCAGCATCTCTTAATTGTCAGGGGCACGCCTGCCGTCGGGGGCCGCAACACAGGAGTAACCTGTGGGGCAGCAATGCCTTCAAGCAGCCAGTAAAATTGGGCTGGGTGCGCCCGTGTTGCTGCTGGCGCCGAGAGGCGGTCGTCCTGCAGAATGGCACTTAACAGAGGCCGGATGGTCAATGCAGGAGAGGACGCTGCATGCCACAGCAGAGGCCAAGCACGTCTCAGAAGTGTAATCACAATTTATTAGCTGCTACCCTGCACATCTCTGCAGGAGCCTAGCCAGAGGGAGAGGGCTACCCCCTTCCTCATCCATAGGCAAGCCGTGCTTCTATAAGCGCAAGGTAGCACCACCACAAAACAGGGGCTTCAATAGCTTCGCGCTCCAAACGATTTAGCAAGCGTAACAGTCTAGGGACTCCTTGAGATGACTTTCCAGGCCGCAAAAAGATATCCAAGTTCTCACGTGACGCGTTCCAGGAAAATGCCAAGGCTCCTGCGCAGCTGCACTTGACATGACGGATCAGGCTAAAGATCCATCAGGACAGGGTTTCTTTGCCGTGGAAAAGGTTTAGCTCAGACACAGCATCTGGCTTTCACAGCAGTTTCTGCTTTTTACTTGATTTTCCTGACTCTCTCTCACAGCTCAAGTGACTTGCTCAAGGTCACAGGACCTCAGCCCGGGTCTTTCTGGCTCCTCTGCCCTTTGCTCTAACATCAAACCCTGCAGCTCTCTGGCAAGTTAAATGCAAATCTCCTTTTTTCTTTTTCTTTTTTTAAAGAAAGCTGAAAATCTATGAACTTACGATCCAGAGGGACCTCGATGGCTCTGATGATGTGATGCAGGCAGACAGCAAACACAACTCCTGTGCAGGTGAGGAGGTACCTTTGCCTTACCATTTTGAAGGGCTGGACAGGGCGATGCTGCCTGTTCCCTCTAGGAAAGCAGGCTGGCCTCTTGCTTGTGTAGCTGAATTCCTTGGCTTTTCAACTGCAAAATAAAAACAAAAGCTACAGATTAAGGAGCTGCTTGTAAATTCACTGCACTCCCCATTTTCTACATTTACGTTGGGCGGTGGGGGGGTTGACAAAAAGAGAGGCGGTTTTTCTGACTGTAATTTGACTGAAGTAGTGTCTGGTGATGAACTAGGGTCCTGTGCTGCAAGGTGTTGCCCTAAAGAGCTCACAGTCTATATATAGAGAGAGCTATATAGAGATATCTATCTATCTATCTATCTACCTATATAGATAGATATATATAAAGATAGATAGATAGATATTCAAGTGCTCTAGTCAGTCTTCACGAATCTGAACTGAATGGAGTCTGGTCCATTTGTGACACATAACGACACTTAGGAGTGAAACGTATTCCAAGAGCTTTGCTCAGATAATCACTATTCAATCTTCACGTCTCCCCCACCCCACCTGGGACCTAGGTTAACCTAGATTCATGGACTGTAAGGCTGGAAGGGCCCTTGGAAGATCATCGGGTCCGGTCCCCTGCTTTACAGCTGAGGGAAGCAGACAGAGGAAGAGAAAAGCGACAGAGCATGTTTGTAAGTCCAGGCCTGCGCTCAGCCCATCCGATCACAGTGCCCCGCTCAGAATAACGCAACGTCGAGGAACCAGTGTAAGGACTTATCCAGCCGCAGCTCATCTTTTCGCATTCCCTCTTGCAGCAGAACTTGCTTTTCATCTGCAACCTCTGTGCTGTTGCGCTTCTATCCTGGGCTACTAATAGGAACAATATTTAAAAGGGCTGGATTCTCCCTACCCTCCCTTTTTAAATGCGTGCCCATATCCAAATTCTCCTCTCCCCTACACTGGGACAAATCTGGACCAGTGCAGCCCAAGCCAGGCTATTCGGTTTAAGATGCACCTGAAGCCAAAACAAGATTCTGGTTGTGCAAATCGGGTCCGTGTAGACCTAGTGCCGGGCCCTAGAGCCCTAATGCTGGGAACAGAAGTGAGGAGAGCTCCGCAGCCAGCAGCTCCCATTATTTTCCTTACAGTCAAAGTGTGCCAAACTCGTAAGAAAATCAGCCCAGGGAAGCAGGGGAGGGAATCCCATGTTGATCAACAACAATATCTTATAGCCAAGGCGATTCACCAAAGTCTAGTGACAGATTTCCAAACAATTCGAGAAAATCTTGCTGATTGTAACGACTGAATGAGACTTTGTTCTCTAAGGGCTAAAGGTAGGTAAACAGTGACAAAGACTTCTTACGAACTCCAATTAATTAGATGCCAAACTGAAGTGTGCCTTGTTCACTGGTGCATTGTTTGTTCTGCTCATGGACATCCAGCCTAATTTAATTTTGATCGCGAATTATACCGAGAAATCTGACATTCATTCTGGGAGGAGAACAGGAACATCACACGCTGCCTACCGGCTAACTGAGTTATGCAGAATTAACCAATCAAGAAAAAGGCAAAATGAACGATCTCTGGAAGGAAACCAAGAAGGAATTTTTTATTTTTATTAAGATCTACTTGCATCTAAAACATCAAAAAACACGGACCAACCTACTCCCACCACCCCTGCTGCCAAAAGGGCCGCCTTCATTTGTGAATTCAAAAGCACGGCTGAAATTAGCTGACGACAACCGCGCTGGAAATAGATCCAATCCCTAAGGAAATCCCCTGCCAGGTACTAGGGCATCCTTGACTGGCTGCAACAATTGGTGTGTTATCATTATGTCCTGTCAATACAAATACGGCGCGTTACTAAACAAGAGACACATTTGGAGCCAGGAAAGCTTCGCTCTGCCGCATGCTCTCTTTGTTACGCAGCTTTCTGCCTTTTACTTGATTTTCCAGCTGGACTGGCTGAAGCGCTAAAGGTCAGGAGACGTGCCAGGGGTCATGTAGCGAGACAGCGGCTTAACACAGAGCCTTCTGGCCCCTGCTCATTTGTTCCAAGCACCCGGCCACATGGCCTCTTATGACACTTGGGCAAGCTTTGCTCCAGGATAAATTCTCATTAACAAGGTCAATGGGCCAGTCCCATTCCCCGCTACGCACTCCAGATGTGCAGGGGGAAAGAACAGGACCACGCGGGGTTGAAAAGTAATGGCCTTTCATTAGACTCAATGGAAGACCCTCCGCTGGACTTCATCAGGACAGAAAAAAAAGAGAATCACTCCCGGGCAGAGGCTGACAAGGGCCTAAATACCACATGCATCCTATCTGAAGGGCTTCCGTGATGCCCCGGAGAATTTCACACGCCCAGATGATGCGAATTAGTGCCGAAGAGGGACTTGCACACAGACGCCTTGCATGGTGGGGGCTATTAGCATTTCCAAGATCTTCCCAATGGACCAGACTGAAAAGCTGCTCCAGTTTAGAGTGACTTCTGCCAAACGGTAACACCCCCCCGCAGCACCTGGAGAGGTCTGACCAGTGTCTTCCAGCATGTGTGGGCAGGTTTGTTTTAAAAAAGCTTTTGCAACCTTTTGAATGCCACCCCCCCTCCCCTTTCATGATATCTAGAAGACTAAAAGCAGATTAAAGGGACAATGCAAAGGAGGATAAACTACCCTGCTTACACCAAGCAAATCCCTTTAAAAGGGCTTTCTGTATCGCGGCGGTCGTGTCATATCTGAGTTACGATGCTGTCTGTAGAGGCATTATAAATATCGGCCCTCGGTGACAAACATGTGGACGGCTCGCGCTCAGCTCAGAGCAAATGAAGGCAGGGCAGCGAAGAGTGGAAAATCCCCAGCTTGGCTCCTGGCTGCTACTTCCTCTCCTCTGCGCAGGGTTTTATTGTGGCTGTGTGATACCAGACAGGAGAACAGTGCAGAGGGGCCATTTGGCAAGCAAGGGAAGCCCAGATTCATGAAATATAAATAAGCTGCTGCAGCCTGGGATGCTGCTAAGACGGGAGCTTCCCCCCCTCTGCCTATTGCAAAAAACAGTCAGTCAGGAGAGATGGAAAAAAATACAAGCTAGGGAACATTGCCTGGGGTTAAGCCACAGACTGCTCTCCCCACAGAAGCGGTGGGAGGCTCCCTCGCTGTGCATATTGAAAGCTAAATTGGATGGCCCTGGAGAATACACCACGGGGAGCAAGCCAGCTGGGCAGGATGGGACTGATGATGACCTAATGGGTCTCTCCTCCTCCAATTTCTATAGTCCTATGATATTATGACTCGTCAATCTGCGAGGAACAGACACCTGTAGTAAAGGCTACGTGATTATGGTGATTAGCTGTTTGCATGGGCAAAAACCCATCTGTACAAATACACTGGCAAACAATGGGAGAAACTACGCAGGGTCCCTCCTTCCCCGTCACGTTGCCGGAGTCTCCTACGTCGCTCCGGCAATGCCAGCGGCCGATCCCAGCGCGCTCAGATGAAAGCTTCCGGCCGTTGGGCATTAATGGGACTGCAACAGCCACCTGCAAAATTCATCTCACCACACTGCTGCGAGGTGTTGGGCGCAGAGGAGGTGCCACACCAGATCCTATCTGTGGTCAACCCAGCCTCACAGCCTGTGTTCAACAGCGGCCGGTGCCAAAGGGCTCTAAAATGGGTGCAAGAAACCTCATGTCAGGCAGCTGTGGGATGGTCTGTCTGCCCACATTAGGTCCCCACTGAATCCCTAATAGCTAGAGGTTGGTTGAAGATTTTAAGCATGAGGTTCAACGCATCCTCCGACGTGTTAGCCTTGGCTACGCAGCTCATCAGGACAGAGCGGCTGAGGCCCCCTTGGCGGTGCTCCGGGAAAGAAAAGAGAGGAGGTGACAGCACTTAAAAACAGTAACTAATTCCCCCCTTGCGCGCACACCTTTCTGGGTCACAGTTATCCATCATAAACGAGCAAAGCCAGCCAAATCCAATGTGCAATAACCCTTCCACGTCAACTCTGGGTGTACAACCTCTGTTGCTTGCACACAGACTTGAATTATGCCCTGAGAGCAGATGCAGAGGTACTTTATGGGCCCCCATTAACCAAGTGATCATGTCCCGAGCCAAACTGCTCATTAAGCAGAGAAACCACGGGGGATGTCCAAGTAGCTCCGTGTTGTCATCTGGCAGCAGACTGAGCACTTAGGCTGGGATGTTTCAAGGCACCTAAGGGGGAGAGGGGAGGGATACTTCTTGAGACTGAGTCAAAGCTGAACGTGTCTTTGCTTGTGCCTCTGAACAACCTAGCCAGAAACAAAAATGCTTCACTTTTCCAAAAATGGCAATTTTCATCAATAAAAGTGCTGTTTAAAACCCGGTGGGCCCAAATCGTCCCTGGTGGAAGTCCACTGATAGCAAGGCGCCAGCTAGCAACAAAACCTAGCCACATATTCCCACCTCCAGACAAGTTCTCACGGCTCTCCCTGTGGCTGTGTTAGCCTGTTCATGTGGCAGATGCATGTGGGCTTCACGAACCTGAAAAATGCCCCCACTTGGGCTTGAAAACTGCAGCCGTGCAGCTCCCCACTGACGTCCAAGGGCTCCAGGTAAACACTGAAGGTCATACAAAGAGATCCAGTTGAAGGACTAGTGTCTGAATTTGCAGCGCAGTTGTTACCAAAGCTGGACTTGCGACCCTGAGGCAAGCCCAAGAGCCCTGCACCCCTCTCCCGTTCATTCCTCTTCCCAAACTACAGCCAACTTCAATTTTTTAGGAAGTCTCCTGTTATTTGGAGGCTTTCTGGGAACCCCAGTGCCTGAGATCCTGCAATAATATGAGGATTTCTGCTGTAAATTTTGAGAGAGAGGAAGATATTTAGCTCCCATGAGTGCAAAAGGAACAAGGGAACACTAAAGTCTCAAAAAACCCCAAACCAAACATTAAGGTAGCTGGGACTTTCCTTTTAGTGACAGTGCCCATGAGCTTTAAGGCAGTCCTGTGTTTTATGCAGGCTTTATTCACAGATCTTCAAGCCGCTAGGTTGGCAGCACTGCGCGCCCCCGCCTCCACTCCGATCCATTCATGAGCTGTGCTCTGTGCTCTTTGAGAGAAGTTTTGCACGCCTCAGCGAGTCTCCTTCCACTTCCCCAATTCTGCCTGATTACAGATTGCTAAAAGGTTTGGGTGTTTTGGGGTTGGTTTTTGGGGGGTTTTTTAGCTTTCGTGTTTTTTTGCTGATGCGAAGGATTTTCCAGCTCAGCTGTTGCAACAGAAATGGTGACAGGGCAGCGTAATTGTGAGACAAGGTCTGAACTAAAGCAGTACAAGTCTTCCAAAGCCGTCTGGATAGAGCGATACAAATGGCTTCCTTGGCCTTTTTTATACCAGAAGAAATGATTTTGATCTGTGGCCTGTGTTATATTCAGCTGAACGGGCCAGCCATCACATCCATTTCAGCACAGCACCAGTTAAGGGGAAGTTCGAGTCCACGCCCCCCTCCTGCCTTTTACATATTTTTCTCTTATCAACCAAAAATACATGCAAGCATTTGGCAACACTTAGATTTATTTTGCATGAATTATGTTCATCTATCAATACTCCCCCTTTTTGTCTCAGACTGCTTTAGAAAGTCTCATTACGCATGAAAAATCCCCCTGTACAAGGACAGCTATTTCAGAGCGGACAGCAACACTACACGTACTTCTAGGCTAGAAAGCAAGTAATGTGTTTCCCAAGTGATAGTGCAGGGGAAAACTTTTGGAGGTATACTCTAACCTCCCTAGAAGCCCTGGCTGGGATACTGGGATCGTCGCCGTGCCTGTTGCCAATACAATCATCTCCAAAATGGAGTTGAAGGCAGTACCTCCCAACCCATAACAGGAGTAACAGCTCCAGCCCCTTTTAGGCAGCAGCGCTGAATTATCCACACTTCTGCAGCACCTCAGCACTCCTTACTCCGAGCCAACCATCTGTTAAGTCAACACATTTGCTAAATTTGAGAGAGATCACCCGAGTAACGCACGCTAGTATGGTGTCTGACACAAATGGTTGTATAATGAAACCCTTCTGTCCTGAAAAACCTGAGGAATGAAACTCCTCAGGTCACGCTGATCCAATGTTATGACCTTGTCTGGCCACTGCCAGACTGGCTTAAATGGAGCTCTCAACTATTAAGCCCGGTTTCTCCTTTTAAAAATGGTACATTATGTCTTCCTATGGCCTAAAGAGTATGCAAGTGTGAACGCATGTGTAAATATTATATAGGGTCTTTAGAAACATCTGTTCCTGTTATTATCTAGTAGCTCTCTACCTAATCTTGGTTGTTTGTAGCATTCTGGAAAGAAGGAATGGGAGGGAGGGAGAGCCTAATTAATGGTGTTTAGCCCATGGGGACAATTCACCGTGCATGTCATCGGATGCTAGGGAGAAGCCCAGGACTGGTCTGCTGGTGGCTCTGCAGGTCAGCTTCAAGATGCATTAGCAGTGTAGTGGATTGGGTCTCATGGGAAAAGAAAAATATATGGCTTTCCTTGACTGTGCTGCAGGGGCAGAGTCCTACAGAGATTTGAGGAATACAGGGCTATTCCCCGTAATGAGTGGGGTGCATTCTCAGACCTGTGGGGTGCAAGAGTTACTGCACAGTTGGCTTGAAGGCATGGGAAGGACTGACTGGAATGAGACTCCACATCCCTGGCTGGGCTGGAGCCAGAGCTATTAATTTAACGCTTTCAGGAACGACAGCACACAACAGAAGCCCACTAAAACCAGCCCCTCATCCGGGCAACGCAAGTGAAAGCTGGGAGCCTTCAGGGCCTTGTTATCTGATGTCGGTGGGTGTGACTCACCATGCATCTGCTGCCGTGCTTGCGTGTGTGGGTGTGCTGTTCGGGACACGCTGTGCTGCGAGCCCACGGCTGTATGCCCGCCGAGAACACAGCCCACACTGTCACGACCTTTCCTCGTACTGCGTGGGGAGAGCTGCACTAATGCGAAGGAACAGAGCTGCTCTGGGGGTGCCTGTGCATACGCACACGTGCACGCACACGCGCGCGCACACCTGGGGTTATTAACGGCCACGTCACTTGCCTGACGGTTCAGTCGGTTTCAATGAGACTGACTCAAGCTGTCTGTGGGTTGGAGCTTTCAACAAAAGACTTCCTGGCACGCTGGAAAACTGAGAATGAGTCTTTGGCACCCAGGTTCCTACTATGCAAGCAACGAAGCGTGAGGTCTCCCTCCTTGCATTCAGCCTTGTCTTACAGGCTTTAAACTTCAGCCACTGCACCATGAAGGGCCTAAAGCAGCCGTCCACTGCATCATAGTTCAATGCCACGGGGTCACTAGGCAAAACGATTAAGGTTGCAATGTTTTATGAAGCAACATCACACAGCGTGAAAGCATTGAGATGGTCCCCGGCAAAAGAGCTGCCGAGTCCACAGACCAAAACTCTACTGCAGTCTCCCTTTCCGTGGCCTGGCTGTGTTGGCTGGTCTCATGACCATGATCAGGACCATGACACCACCCCTGGTTTCTCAAATAATCTGTAAACTAACTAAACCAGAGACCAATTTGGAGTCCGAGCCCACAGAATTCAGCCAGCGCACACCACTGCAGCATCCCAGGATAGAAATCCAGGTCTCCCTTTCCACACTGGGCTGGCCTCACATTTTCTGCAGGCCCAGTACCTTATACCAAACCCTGCAAATGGTCCGTGGCTTTCCGACTCTGCAGTGTCTTCATGGGGGCTGGCTCCAGACCAGATTCTGCCTGAAAACCTACACTCTGGTTGTGACATTTTGGCTTAAGCCAGTTGTTGTTCCTGTGACATTTCCAGCGACATGGACTACAAAAATCTCGCAAAATGAGCCTGCAAGATCCTGACGTCATCGAATGGGGATTCAGCCTACCCAGTCCAGATTCAGCCTTGAATCTGAACTCCGCGTGCCGGCATCATCCATATCGTTATGCAGGCAGCATGGCCCAACTGTGGAAAACTAACAGCAAGGAGATGGCACCATTTCTCTGCATTTCCTCAAATGTTTTTCCCCAAGTTCAAAAGTGCATCTCAATGCCTGGTGCTGTATTCTCCTCCCCACAAAGCGGGATACGTGGCGGCATTAATTCCCGCAAGCTGTTCAGTCCAGATTGGAAAGTGTAGTCCCAAATCCTGCAATCTGTCCACAACTTCTTTCAAATGAAGAGATGCTCTTTCCGAATATTTAAAGGCCTATGACTACTCGGTGCAATCTGACAGATTATGGAGGTTCCTTTCCCCAGAGCCTGATCTTTTCCCCAGGGAAATCAGAGAGCATTTTACTTGTACGTGGGCTTACAAACGACTCCTTCACCTCTATCTGCTAACTTCAAACGCTCGGGTCTCAGTAGAGCTCACAGCTTTTCGTTCTGAACACGCACACCACATCAGCACTGCTCCAGCTGAAAAGCTCCCAGCGTTTAGCGTCGTATGTCGCAACATCTTGTGTGCTACTGGCTACATGTACCCGAGGTGCTGGGGTTTCCCAGGTTATATTCCATTTTTGCATCTCAACGGGGCCATGTCCCACCACCACCACCTCTCCCTCTTCATTGGGGCTTCCCTGAAGTCCCCATTTATCCAGGATTTTGTCCCCGTTTCTCAGCACTCGCATCCTTCATTGCACAAGGATCATCCTTTTCCCCCTGGCCCCCACTAAGTAACCACCTTCAGATTGCCAAAAGAAAGGAGGATGTGAGAAGCAGAAAAGCAACTGCAAAGAGCCAGCGAAAGCATGGAGGGAAAATGCATTCCTGGTGCTGATGCAGACAGCCATGGATGGGAACTCTGCTTGATTCGTGGTGCTGCATGCCTCCCACTGCAGATGCATCCTGGCTTTAAGATTGCTTGCTGGTAATCAGTGCTGCATTATGCAGTGCACCAGGGTGCGAATTCAGCCTCATCTCTATGCATGATTAAACATCCAGTCATTACAAACAGGGTCCGTTTCCTCTCTCCCCCACACCGAACATTTCTTTATGGATTATTTTTGGTAATCAACATCACAATGCAAACGGACCGTCTTTGTGGTCATTCCTGATTTGCCTGTGTCCTGGCTACTATAGTACTTTGTTTCCAAAGGGTAGTTAGTTTAAAATTTTATTGTTTACTTATTTTTAAATTGAAATTTGGTCAAATTTGATCAAAATGTCCTTAATTAAAAATGCAGGTTCTGGTAAGTGTGTTTTTTTGGTGAATGTAGAAAAAAAAATCCCTACAAAAATAACATTTCCTGCAATTCAAATACTGCAGCATGGTGCCTGTGAGTAAGAGTCTGGCAGAGAATTTAATTAGAACAAGGCTTTTATGCTCATTATCTGACCTAAAGCCAAATGCAAGAGTGATTGAGGGGCATCCAAAAGATCAAAGGTCCACCTGAGCCTACAGGCCCAGTGGGCTTGTATGGTTAAGGCACATCTGTCCCTGAAGCCAATGTCCCCCAAGGGAGACATGTGGGAGGGCATCATGTCTGAGTGCATTTCTCTGCTCAGCCTGAATAACCAGGTACTTACTCATAGCTGGGTCAACCAGGGGCAGCCTCTGACACAAGCCTGGAGTGAGACTTGACCTTCCACCTCTGGAGCATCTGGACCCATAACTAGTTATAGCTGCCCTGGCACTGCACTCTGCAACCAAGGAGCACACAGCTAGCGCATGGCCGCAGAACAGGAATGCCCTCACTTACAGTTTAAAACCCCTTTCCCTTTTCCGAAGGTACAAACTCAAGTATTCAAGAAACCAGGCACTCCCTATTGACTTATTCTGAACCTCCCAGGATCCCTTTCCAGTTAGAGGCGGCCCCTCCCCAAATGCTCCATGCCAAACCGTGCTTGAAACTTGTGGCCATCTGCAATCTGGATGCCGATCTCAGCCTTGCAGCTTGAGCCCACCTCCATTTAGACCCCAATGACATCTGCAGAACAGAAAGGTGGCAGCGAAAGACTAGACTAAAGCAAGCCCCAAAGGGATGGATGCGTGGGGATGGCTGCGGCACACGTGAGGGGGGTGATTACAGTCTGTGCTGCAGGAGCCCGAACATGGGACTATTAGCATTTTACCCAGGCAGATGCACATTCCAGCTGACTGTGCCAGGGGGAACAAGGAGTTGAAGTTGGGATCACATTGACCGCAGCAAGGTTAGCCACATTTCTGCAGCAGCCAGGAAAAGTCTGCGGGGAGAACAAGGAGGTTTTACTGGAGGGAGCTTCCTGCCATCCACAGTGCATCTTGCATCACAGGAGAAGTTGACAGGCCACTGTAGGGTACCACTGCTGGTTTCCACCCCGTTGTGAGGATGGGGAAATAATTCTGCCTACATCCATATGCACTTTCTCCATGCAAATGCTCACATCTCCCGAAAGCTATTGGTCCGCACTGGCGTGTTGTGTTTGCATTGCAAAGCGATTTCCGAACATCAAAGGTTCTGCATAATACCCATTTTCTAGCTAGGGAAAGACAGGCAAGGAGAGGGGAAGTGATTTCTCAAGGACACGCTGACTTGGAGCTGTTGTCAGGGGTGAAACTCAAGAGCGCCGACTCCTAATTGCTTCTGAAGAATCTGAGTTTTGCCACCTTTTCTTTCCCAGCTACGCATAAAAGCCAGGGTCACTAGGGCTTGTGCAAGGTCGTGCTGCTTACACCGTCCTGCCACAGCTTGGCCCACCAGAACCCAGGTGAGATTCAAAGCAAGGAAAGCAGCAAGAAGGCAGCGCACTTGCCTGAAGTCCAGCCAACTCTATGCCGTATCTAGTGCCTGGACAGGGCATCTCCATTCTCGGTCAAGGTGATTTCTAAGACTTCCAGTGAGAAGAGATTCCCGGAAGTTGGGGATGCATTTCCAAGTGCATTATCAGCACTCAGTCCTTCTTATAATGGTACCCACAGCTCTAGTATGCAGAAGTTGCTCTTCTAATCAGCTGAGCGCAGGTGCAGATCAGGGCAGGGAAGTCAGAAGCTGCGGCAACAATTCAGTTTGCAGGAGAGGGAAACAAAAAACCTGTGCTTGTAAGCAGGCAGACTGGGCTTTACCAGGCTAAAAATATAATCTACTATGCCTTTTCTGACAACTATGGAGTGCAGGTCCCTGCATAAAACTGCAAGCAGCAACATATTAGCCCCATATTAATTCTTTTCTGATGCATTTGCCACTTGGCGTCCTAGGCATTACAGAAACAATGAGAAGCCACGTTCTGGTGGAGCTCGGTTTACAAAAATTAGCAAAAATTAAAGCTCTACAGAAAGGCAAAATGCACAGGTGTAAATGCCAGCCATAAACAGAAGTGTTTGGCAGCCAGCATCTCTTTTCTGACACGTGCCCTTCAAGTAGCTCCACAATGGAATAAATACAATTTGCTGATGGGCAACCACATGCTGAAGCAAACTGAGAAATTACCGAGAACAGCAGGCACAACCTCCAATTTGGGTGCGTGGCTTTAGGACTCAATTTGCTTCTTGTTCTGTGTTTATGTTCAAGTGACTCCCTCTCCTCCCCGCCCC
>NW_017729019.1:7249366-7262146 GCF_001723915.1 Gavialis gangeticus | reverse complement strand
CTCCCTCTCCTCCCCCGCCCCCCCCCCCATATTACTTAGCACTGTTTAAGGCCAATACAAAGTCTTTGTGGAAGAGGTTGCCCAGAATTAGGTGTGCATACAGCGCCTAGCACCACAGGGCCTAACCTGGTTAACCTCTCAACATGTGCATGGTGCAGGGACAGTCTTTGCCCAGATAAGCCTGGGTAAAAGTTCCTTGCCTATTAAAATGCATATGTCCGTTAATGAGATGACATGTGAGCTGAGAGCCACACTGCAAGCTCCTGGCTTCGTGTCCTCCGTTTTGCCATACACGTCTCTTCTGAAGGTTTCCACGGCTTGATTTTCATCTTTCACAAAAGACAATAGCTACAGTCAGCAGTACAACTCAGCAGCCCATCTCCAAACCACATGAGTCTATCAAAGAAGAAATCAACCTAGGCAGTTTCTGAACTTGAAGACTCACCCCCACTTCGCCCTAGTGCTGCATATGTGATCACCCCACGAAAGTCATGATATATTAGGATATTTGATTAATGAGTCATGCACTCCCCTTTCCTCGGCAGGTTATTCAAGGACACTCATTTCAGAGACAGCCGTCCACTTACCCAGCGTGGCAAAGCTAGAAGGATGATGATAAGAACAGCGCTTTTGACTTTGTACTTCTCCAAGGAGACATGCTGGACACTTTGCCTTTGGTCAGGACAACGGGAATCTCTGCTTCCCACTCTCTGAGCATAGCTGAGCTAATGAAACCTTGCACCCCTTCTCTCGCCGCATCGCTTCCATCTGCTCTGCGTGCGAGCAGGTTTCCTCGCTGGCTTCTATTCATGCAGACGGCAGAGATGGGAGGGGAGCGTTTCACTATCATTGGCCCTCCCTGCCAGCCGCAAGAGCTAAAGGGCCAGATGAGAGGCTGAGGATATGCTCTGATCATTAACAAAACATGAACCACGTGCTAAACAAACAGGTTATTTCTTCCCAGGCCAAGCTGTTTAGACCCCAGTCTCCCAGCAGCTAGCAGCCTTTCAAAGCTGGCACGCATCTGGTGGCTGAAATACACTGGGGGAAAAAAATGGTGCAAGAAGTTTTCCCACCCTGCTACGAACATGCAGCTCAGGGGTATGCCTATACTGCATGCTGCAGCATAGCACAAATGCACACACTGGCTGTAAATGAAGCAGGGTAAATTAGCCAGCACAGAGCTCCGTGCTACCATGAATAGGTTGCTTTTGGTGCCCAAGCTAGCATATAGTGCAAGTCTGGCCCCAAGCGTGAACGGATCATGCATACAAGTTCGAGCACCTGACTAGTGCTCAGTCCTATTCTGCAAGGGCTTTATCTTGAGTCACTCACCCCCACTTGCCACATACTTCAGTGAGCACAGAATTGGGCCCCAAACATTTAAACGTATGCTTGAATTTAAGTTCTCGAGCACCAACAGGGCTGCTCATGTATTTCCAAAGTTCAGCAAGTGCTTAAATGCTTTGCTGAAATCCAAAGGAATCAGAACTTGTGGTGGAGGTGATATCTTTTATTAGACCAACTAGATTTTTGCAAAAAAAATTCTTTAAGTGCAAACTTTTGGGCACAAACACCCTTCTTCAGGCATTGGTGAAAAGACTGTAAAAGTTCTCCTGGGTAGAAGTGAAAGTTCACATTTCATAGGTGAGTTGAAGGTGGGGTAAAATCTCCTGTTTGGAACAGTTCGTTTTATATGCAGACGAGGCTCAGAGAAAAGTTGAAATCAGGCCTTCATGCACTGTCATTAAAACCACTTAAAACCACTTCCTTCCTTATTGCCCAACGCCAGTTGCTCCAAGCTCTCAACTGGAGCAAAGAGCACTGAGCATCTTACATGATTTATCCTGGGATTTGGAAGTAAAAGGAGCACAAATGGAAAATAAAAGAAAGGAAAGGGGGGGGGGAAAAAAAGAAGAGTAAATAACCACGTGGTGGGGCATTATTTTTAATCTGCTCATCAGATCCACCAGGACAATTTTTGTAGCAATTAGGTATTTATCCTTATTTATGGTTGCACGAGGAACAGTAAAACTCCAGCTACTAATGATCCCACAACGACACTCACCGTTTCACATTATGGATTGTGTTCTCCAAATTAAAAGCGATCAAACATCACAGAGTGATGCTTCTTCAGGGGCTCTGGTATCACTTTCAATGAGAGTAAAGCACCATTTGTTTCTTATGGTGAAAACCAAGTATTGGGGGGAAAACATTTTTTTTTTCTTTTCCTCTTCCTTCCTCCACATTATTCCCCAATGAAAATCAAAAAACCTTCACTTTCTGGGCTCTGTTTTTTTGCTACCTTATCCGTGTTTTCTCTTGGGCTTTTTCCTCCTCAGGTTATCTATTTGCTGGGTTTCTGGGTTGCTGATTTGAAAGCCATAAATCTACTTTCTGCTTTTTCCTGGCACTGGCAAGGCCTTTTGTCATGCGCATTAAATGTCAGCACCTGCACGCAAGTGGATCGACACGGCTCTGTCCTAGGAACGCGTACAGGTGGGCACCTGCCCCTTCGGCAGCTGCATTAACTTCAGTGGGGCACGGCCTCCACGGAACGACTGACGGGCAGGGACCGAGATGGCGAAACAACATCCTTTAACTGAAAATGAACATGCATTTGCATGCAGGCGTATAATCATCGCACGCGCATGCATGCCCCACCTCCAGTTCTTCTGAACAAATCCCTGAAAGCATTTTTAAGAAGCCATTAAAACATTTGTTGCATTGCTGCCCAGCATATAGCGCTCCCCAGCCCACTTGATGGGAGAAAGGGGTAGGAGCTTTCTGTACTTCCATCCTGGAGGCCAAAAGAGACCCAAGAGTGCCCTCTTTTTGGGAGAGCAGCAAGCTCGGATGGCAGGGCAGGCAGCGTCTCCTGTTCTCTGCATGCTTTGTGTCTGCTTCTGAAAGTGGGTTCAGCTTCCACAACTGCTGAGTGGGAGGAAGTCAGATTTGCAATGGGTCAGCCTGAAACTACTCATTGCCTAGTGTCTCTCAGTCTTGTTTTATACTGTTTATTGCCCCAAACCAGAGACCCTAAGTGACTCCCCTCCAAAAAAAGGTAAAATAAATAGATACATAACATAACCAGCCTGATCTGGTCTCTAGGGCTGGCAGGTGACTGTAATGCTACGCCTGGAAGTGGGACCCCAGGACAGGAAGGTCCAATCCTGGGCGGAGATAAATCAGCAGAGATCCACTCGAGTTGGTGCAGGCATCTTCCAAGCCGGGAGTCAAAAGCGTCTCGCGCTCTGAGTCTTATGGGTGAAGGCAGTTTGCGAGGCTGATCCAGGTAGGTTGTATCTGGCCCTTTTCAAATCCCGAATACATACAGAAGAGTGGATGGGGCAGGGTGGGTAACACTAGGCGGGTCCCCGCTGCTTCGTGGGGGAGACCGAATGTCCCCTGACGGGGAAATGTTTCAGGCCCCCCACACCTCGGTGTGACGGGGCTCTCGGCACCGCGTCCTCCCACCCCAGATGCTGCGCCAGCACGCTGGCCTGCTGGGAGAAAGTGGCAATTACTGCCTCATTAAAATTTCATACCTCAGCTCTCTCGTCTCCTCTTCCCTCCTTGCCCCCTCTCCTGCTGTCCCCCTCCATGCCCCAGCTCCCCCACTGAGGGAGGCTTTGCAGAAGGGCCTGGAGCAGTCTGGATCATCCCATCTGCGACGCTGGGGAGCTGCAACCAATGGCAGGAGGAGCGAACCTCTGCATGCAGCAGCCCTGCCCCCCCCCCACTGGCAGCTATTGTCCCCCCGCCCGTCCGGCTGTCCATCTGCTTCATTGTTCTGCCTGCGTGCGAAGCCTCCTACAGTAACCCATATGCTGTAGCTGTCAATCAGGGAACACACGGAGCACGGGGTCAGGGGAACAGAGGGGACTTCTGGGGGCAGGGGTCGCAGTCCGCGCTCTTCCAAAATGTTTCATCTCCATTCGTAAGCTGTGATCAGCGACTCCAGCCGGGAGCTTTGCAGCCGTTCCTACTGCCCCTGCTCCAGGAAGCTGGGGGTCGTGCAGATGCGAGGCAGGGGGTGACGTGTTGCACTTGGTGGGCTGACTCAACGTGGGAAAACCCCCATCCAGGGAGTCCCAGGTGCCTTGCACTTCAGTCACAGAAGATTTAGACAAAGGATGACAACGCTCCCTCCTCTGACACCTCCGAGCCGAGAAGACCAAAGAATTTCACAAACAGCAGCTCAAGTCGCCTTATGACGGACCTGGAGACGGGGGCAGCATCTGCCAAGAGTTTGTACACACTGGCATCCAAGACACCAGCTTCCTCCCAGTCCTGTCACTGTTTGCTGTACGATTTCCAAGGATCACACGGACTCCAGTTAGTTTGCACATAGGCAGGAGGGGCAGGGGAGGGCAGAGATGACTCGGACCAGGCCCGCCAGGCTCGCAGCTGGTGCATGTGGGTGGCCGCTCTCATGTTTTCCCTGCAAGAAGTCGCCAGAGGATTTGTTTTTGTATCAATACAGAATGGAAACAACTTGGGAACTCTGAAGTTTGTCATGCAACAGATTTCCTGTGTTCTGGCCAAGCCTACTCGCAAATCCCGGCGCTTGCTGTGATGCACACGGAGAGTAATAGCAGCTTCATAACACCCTTGGTCGAGGCATAAAGCAGGCAACTCTGGCACCACTGTTTTAAGCCCCGTAGAAAAATTCAGGATGCAGTCGTAATTTAAGAAATCACAATGTCCCTCCCACTCCGTTTGCAAACTGTCTCTGAAAAAATGGTACAGAAGCAGATCCCATCTCTTACAGCCACTGGTTCCTCCCTACGCTATAAAGTACGCTGCGACCTCCCCTCTCACACGGAGCATCCTTGTGGCCTGCATTTATATCCAGTGGTGGGAGGAGGGGGAATTGCCAATTGCTCCTGCCTGGCAGGCTATATGCATAAAAAGTCACGGATACTAAGTATGGTGCTACCATAAAACACCAGTGAATCCCTAAAAAATCTCCATGAAGTGGCAGCATGCACTCCATGCAACGCAGGGCAAAATGTGGGAAGCCGGCAAGAATCAGCTGCATCTTAAAAGGTTACGGCAGAGGTTTCCAGTGGAGAGATTTCAGTTGATAACAATACCCACCTTACTTCGCAGTCGGCGTTATCAGCCAGATCCTGTCCAGTCCTTCCTGTGCATCCTTCGCTCACATTGCCACACGAATGAAAATACATTCAGTTCATTACTATTTGGAAAGAAATCAGGAGGGGCTGAATACTCTGGCTTCCTGATGCTCAAAGCAATGGGCACAACTTGCAGATGTGGTATCGAGCAGCGTGGTTGTGCAAGTATGATAAGGCAACGGGGTCTTGTTTAGAGCCGGCAAACACCACAAAACATAACTCTGCCGAAGGTCTCTCCCTGACACGAGGCAGCGGTGGGCTGAGGCGACTCGTGCTAGCTTAGGACGCATTTGTGCCCAGCAGAGCTGGGTCAGAAACCAGGAGGCAAAGCTCATCGGCTGGCTAAATGTCCAAGGAACTAGCCACGTGCAGAGACAGCCTGTGCTAGCTCAGCGAGGCCCGGCAGACGTTCACTCTCTCACTAGGTTCCTGTTGTCACTCGTGTCTGACCCCTTCCCCTCTGCCCCGGCGCACACACTTGATGGCATCATCCTCCCGTCGTTCTGGTGGGACAGAGGAATAATGTCCTTCCCATTTCACATGCGGGAGAGATGGTAAAGGGAAGTCAAGCGCTTCCCAAGGCACGCAAGCCATGTGGCAGAACTGGGAAACACTGTGGGGTCCCCCGAGTGTCCCTTCTGTGTCCTAACCAGAAGGAGCTATTTGGGATCTGCAGCCGTTACCAAGAGCAGAAATTCAACCTGCAAATGTTATACCCCTTGTGCAATAAGACGATCCGGACTTACTCTGATGGAGCGCCAGCTAGAGAGACCCAGAGCGCCCCGCAGCACGCCAGGGCTGCAGCAGCTGGGAAATCTCCTTATGACAGCAGATTTCAGGAACCATTTTGGGTGACAACAGGGCCACCGCATCAAATCAGCTCTGCTGATGGGCAAACCAAACTCTGCTGCCTGCTCTCCCTGGATGCTCGTTGTTGGCACCTCCTCTTTTCATCAACAGGATTGGAGAGGGGGAGAAGAATTACTTGACGGCCGTAGTCTTCATGGAAAGCAAAGGAGCTTGGGGAAACAGTCAAGCTTTTGCAAGCTTCCTCTAAATGCCAGTGCAACTTGTCTTCAGTGCAAGTGGGAATGTGCGTTTGACTGAGAGCTGAAATTAAATGAGCGAAGTCTTAGGTTTTTCCTTCATATTGCTACCTACTGGGCACTACTGCATCTTAATTGACTAGCTGGGAGGTGATTTCATAGACACTAGGGCTGGAAGGGACCAGCCCCCTACCCGAGGGGCAGGAAGTCAGCTGGAGTCATAGGATCCCAGCAAGATAAGCATCCAGTTTGCTCCTGAAGGTGTTCAATGATTTTGCTTAGGGAGAATAGGGAATCACTGTAAAAGAGGACACTTTATGAGAAACAGATGCTCAGGAGGACAAGAGCAGATGGAGTCACACACCTGGGACTGTCCCCTTATCATGCTGCACCCCACAAGGTTTGCTGAACATTTCACAGAGGGATGGCTGGTGACTGGAGATGACCTACTGAACCTCTCAACTCTTGGTCCTCATTTCCAAGCCAGAATCTGGGTGGACAGTAACCAGAAATCATGATGAGAGTTGATTGTGTGATGGACTCTACCTGGAATAAACTTGATGGCTCTTACTCTAACTTTTAATAGCCTTGAGCACCACTGCAATTGGCACTGTTACCTCCTCACCCTTGGCCATAGACATAGAAGAGAAATTCCCCCAATGCCGCAGGGCCGATAGCACAAGCCCTCGTATCTCCTGGACTGCACCTTCAGGGCAACGCAGGATAATTAGATGCAAAAGGGAGAGACCCCAATGGAAAAACTGGCAGTGTTTCAGTGCATGCTCCCCATGCTCGCCCCTCCCCAGAGGTAGCAGCATCTGTCATTTTGTGATTAGCAACCACTAATCACACACAGTGGTAGCTATAAATAGCAACTGTTGTACCATTTGCACAGCAATTGCTCTGGAAAAGCCAGTTTCCTCCTCCTGGCTGGCAGGCCAGTCCACCTCCTCTCCCCAGCTGGCCCTCGAAAGAGGGCACACAGGAGTCAGTAGGCGAGCAGCTGAGAACGCTTGGCAGAGCCCATCCAAAAGACGCCACAGAGAGGCGGCGTGTTTGAACCTGCTGGCTGCACAGGACCAGGGACCAGGCCTGGCGTTGCAGCCCCAACCCTCGCTGCGGGCATGTCACTCAGCTGCCTTGTTGAACAGGATGGGAACCTCACCCCCTTGTTACCGACCACGCAGCACTTTGGCAACGGTATTTCACATGGCATCATCCAGCACGGCAGAAAATACCACCCAAATCTCACCTAAAAGAGCAAAGGGTGGTGCAGATGGAGGGGCATGTAGGAAGTCAGTTTTAACATGTGCAGTTCTGATAAACCTCCAGCCAGATAGCACAGAAAGCCTCCAGGAATGTGCAGGGGGCCAGGAAGGGCTCAAAGGAGGATCAGGGTCTTTAATGATAAGCCCTTCCTTTTACATCCAGCGAGTTAACCCATGCCTCCCAGTCAATGAGCTGTTCAAGGATAAGACACCGGGAGGCTCACTTCCTGCAGCCCCTTTCAGGGTCTGACACACAGGCTGACCCTATTGCAGTCAGCAAGCCATTCCTGCTAAGACTTGGGTCATGTCAGGATTAGGGTGGCTGTGTGCAGTGACACTAAACCGGTGGTTTTTAACCTTTTTTCATTTGTGGGTCCCTTTGGAAATTTCAAATGGAGGTGCGGATGGACCCCATTGAATTATAAGTGTGGGTATTTATGTACTTTTGATTGATCATAACCATCTTTCATGGACCCCTTAAGCATAGTCTGTGGACCCCAAGACCACAGACAGAAAACCACTGCTCTGGACAGCGCAGGTTGATGGAGTCAGTGAAAATGAAACCATGAAGTCAGTGAGGCTAAACCACGTTGTGTGCTAACATGGGTAACAATGGCAGTGAAGATACAGGGTTTAACACATGCTAGCAACCATGGTACATACCCAGGAGGCCTGGAGGGCTTGCACTCTAGTCTCTAGCACGTGCAAAAGCCCAGGCTGCCTCCCTGCACTGTTATGCTTACCTGTTTGTACTACATTCACACCTTCCTTTTGCAATACAGACTTGCTGCGTGTCTTGAAGCCTCAAAGAGCTACTCCCCTTCTAGTTGTTACAACCCAGTGGGTCTCTGCTGTCCCACAAAAAGACACGACACTTCCCATCAGGGGTAGCTTGCAGCCTATGTGACTACTACGGTGCCCACGCAACATGTGCTCCTCGGACCCACCAGGCAGAGTACCACGGCACATTCCCTATACGTCATCTTGTGGTCCTCTAACACCAGCCAGGACTAAATACCCCGACTGCCTGCCACCAGGTGCCACTCGCTGGCTTCCTCGAGCACATGGAAGAATCACGCTGCCCAAAAATAAACAACAACTTACTTGCAGATCAGAAGACAGTTTGTCACCAAAGCTGACTCCTCTCTGTGCACCACGTGAACTGTTCACATCCTCCCACACGTGGTGTCACATAGGTTAAACTGCATCTGTTCAGCTCCATCACAGCAGCCTGTGACATGATGCAGCATGGCACAAATATATGGGCTGTGACACTGAGAGGGGGCTTTCCCTTTGCTCAGGGGGAAAAGGTTAATGAAGCAAAATGGCATGAGGTTTAGTGTCTGGATGCCCAGGGGTTAAAATTCCCTTCCCTTGACTAACCATAAACAAGGAAACTACTTTGGGACTCACCGAATCCCGCTATTCTTTGTATTGACGTTTCCTCTGAAAGACGTGAAACCAAGGTCCTGGCCGCTTGCAAAGATGAAAGAACCAAGGTACTTTCCTTAAGGGGAACAGCGCAAAGCCAGGCACCCCAGTAGGATTTCAAAGCAGGGAACTACAATGTCAAGCTGAATTCCCTTAGCAGTTCAAGTAAATTAAGTCCATGTCTGCACCTGCAGTTCTACATCAGCAGGTATGAATGCTCCTGGGCACCGTTAAACAATCCTCTTACATTCATCCAAGAAGAGATTCACAGTTGAAACACGCAGATAAACATCTCTCTCCAGTAAATGCTCTCACAACACTTCAAACTTTAACTAAATCTCTCAGGATCCCTAAGAGGTAGATGAGAAGAATCAAAGTTGCTCTTAACACCTCTTGAAATCCACCTCTCCCTGGACAGGCCTGTTAACAGTCTAAGGACCTGACTGGATGGCAGGTCCTCTCACTTCTGCCACGTAACACACTCAAATAAGTGGCAGAAGGTTTCATGCAAAATCTTGATCCCACCGAAAGTTTACGGAAAAGTTATGCCAGCCACTTTGATGGGGTTGTATAACTTCAGATGTAAAAGGCAACAGAGAAACAGGAAGATTATCTAGTCTGAACTTCTGCAAAGCTACAGATTCCCAGCCAGTAATTTCTAAACCAAGCCAAAAAACTGGGGGCTGAATTAAACTGCTTCTTCCCAAAAGCTAGCCAGCTCTGATTTAAAGACTTCAAGTGCTGGAGAATCAAGCACTCTCTTTGGGAACCAGGTCTGATACCTGTAGGTCCTGTCAAAGCATGCCTCTAATTAGCTCGCCAAAGCATTTTTAATTGTGCTGGGTAGTTGCACTAGATCCTGCACACAGGGCTGGAAACTAAGCTCATCTTTCTGAAAAAGCCCAGGCTGGATCCAAACGGATCACGTACTGCAACCAAGGGCATTCGGATCACAGCTGATCCAATCTGCTGTGCCACAGCCTGGAGGTGATGCTGCTTTCCGGACACTGAGACTGACACATGGAGCACACGCCGCTTGCTGACTCCTCCGGTTTTAGTGTCTGGAAGGCAGCGTCCCTCGGTAGAAGCAACCGAATGACAGATTCAAGTCAGGTTAGCTGGGGACACGCACGTCTGTTCTCAGTACGTGCCTGCGTCAGCACTCATCAGTCCCAGATCATGATCCTTGCACCACAATTTCCAATTCCACTAAATGTTCCCTTAATTAGGGTAAGAAACAAGCCAGGTGAGTAAGTTTTTACCATTTTTTGGCAGTTAGAATGTGTTAATTAGGCTACAGTAGGATTGGAGGATTGCTGTAACTTAATTAAGTTACTGAGGATGGTTAGGTAAGCAAATGAATGTGCCTCCTATACCAGCGTAATGCAATTACTCTAGCACTGCTTTCAGCATCCAGCAAGGAGAGGCAGAGTGCCCCACAGGCCTGACTTTGGAGTCGGTCCTTCCACATTTCTACTGTTAAGATATCAGTAGCTCAGGCCACAAAGTTTGGCTATGAACCCAGAACCTGAACACCTCATGAGTTGGGGTCATTGCAGATCCATGGTTTTTCTTTTGCCTTTTGCAGTAAGCAGCAAATCATCTGCACAAGTCAGGTCTGGATTAAGGTTTTTTTGGGGGGTACACCCTACATTTTGGGATACTGGGAAGCTCCAGCGTTTGTTCAGACAGCAGCTTGCTGTTTGTTCAGAGCAACTGCTTGCGACCTACCAAAAAGTCCCATCCAAACCTAATTTAACCGTGCCCCTATAACTGAAATGTGTGCAGAAGCAGTCCCTTACCTTAATACTGTATCCTCGGTCTCTTTTAAATACTTTTCTCTCGTCTTAAATATGCCACTGCTATTCTTCAGCCTCTGGAACAAGGAGAAACATGAATGAGCTGTTAAGAAATGTTCACAACGTAACAAAGATATTTTGCAAACAAGAGCTCCCTGGAGTTTTAGACCATTTTTAAAGTAGCAGGTAGTTTTTGGTGCCCAGCCTACCTAAAGCAGCTTCAGAGGAGGGCAGTTTCCAAAGCAATAAGCACCCAGCATTACTTGGCTTTAGCCTCTGACCTCTACAAAAGGTTCACGAGTCACAGCCATGCGCTCTCTAGTAGGTCACTAGTAGGCAAATTTTCAAGGGTGCAAATTCTGCTCCGGATGTCTAGCATGAATATCTGATCTTTGTCCACGGGGTTAAAATCCTGCCTGTGTGTGTGACTTTGAGGTACGTCACTGTAAGAAGCCTCTCTGGAATACCCCTTCCCCTCTCCACCCCCCCCAGTTTGCTGAGCAACTTCAGTGTAATTGTGCAATTGCACAGTTCCCAAACGGGGGCTCTCCGCTAGCCTGGCAGACAGCAAGTACTGGATGCTGTTGGAGTGGTACAACCTTGTGAAACAGAGGGCAGAATCTCTCTATCCACCCCCTTCTCCCTCTCCCTCCTGGTAAAAAGCATCCTGTAAAAGGGGCAAAACTTGCCGAGGGTTAAGATTATCGTCTCCGCTTCATAACCCTCCCGACGCGCATTTCCAAAAGTAGCTTTAAGACAACCGGGTGAGTCATTCCCTCTATAGTGAGCTCTAAATCACAAGACAGTGAGTGGATACAATAGATTTACAAGGTCTATTAGACAGTCTCCGTCTTCTCCTCCAGGACTGCTCCCCACAGCATGCTCGCGAGGATATCGTCCAGGTGAGGTGAGACCTCCAAGCAGTAGTAGCTCCACAAGTCACAGCCCCCTTTTTTCTCAGTTAGGATTTCCCCCCTGATATTTTAGACTAAAATTTCCCCAGCATCCTCCTGCTCCTCCAGCCATCTCTCTTTATACCACACCAGAGAATTCATCCCTCCTTGCTCTTTCAGTTATTGATATGGAATCGCCTCCCCCAGTCCACTGAGTAATGCCTTAACCAAACTGCATCTGCTTATCCCCCACCTTCCCCTGCCCCCATATAATCAATCCATTCAGCCCCTGGGTAATTGTGTTGTTCTTTTCTGACCATCTTTCCAGTTGGTCAATACTCTTCAGGTAAAGCAATGCAAGCAGCTGGCCGCATAGTCCAGGCACAGTCACCTTAGTGCCCAATGGAGAAGAAAATCCCCCCTCTACCCTGGAACATGATGCCTTTTTCCTAGGGCTGCATTTCTAGACATAGCTCTCCTGAATGCATTTAAGGATCCTTATGGGTGCCAAGGAGCAAGCAGGACTCGGAAGGAGGAAGGGGAAGCAGAAAAGTGACATCAGCCGCTGCGAGCAGCTCAAGGAAAAACAACGGGTCCACCCAGAAAACGCATCCGAGGGGCTCTGAGAACAAAGCGGGATTGTGCCGCCTCCCTCCGCTGCAGGAATTCACGTTCTGGGAACTTGCAAATGCCACTTTCCTACAAAGAACCTGATTATCAGCCATGCCCAGAAAGCAGCAGGCATACAAGCCCCAAGCCCCAGCGCACACCCCAGCCTAGGCTCCCTGCTAGGACGCTGAAAGCGGCACTTGTTTCTGTGCCAAAGAATCACAGGAGCCGGAGAGGGCAGAGATCTGCTATAGCCCCCCTGCCCACCACCAAACAGAAACACCCCGGTGCCCATTCACTGCCCACCCCAATAACTCCCATGTTCCTGACGTTTATGCTTTTCTCCATGTTTCATCAAGTGGCTCCCAAGCCCAGGCCAAGAACCGTCTCCCCATCTTACCTCACTAACCCCTTCCTCCCATCTCAAGCCATGCCTCTTCCTTCCATATTTTGCCCTCCCTCTCCAGGCCCATTCAAGTTGTGTCTAATTTGAGCTGGACTCTGCATTACCCCAAATCACCTCCCTTAGGAATGATGTTGACCACTGCCTGCCTGAATTCACCATTCAACGCAAGGTGGCAAAGGCAAGCAGT
>NW_017729019.1:7248160-7249355 GCF_001723915.1 Gavialis gangeticus | reverse complement strand
GGTCCCTTCCGACCCTAGAAACTATGAAACTATGATATAACCTTCCCCTCCCACTGGAGACAATGGGAGCGGAAGGCTGGACAGCTCATCACATTGCCGGAGTCGGCTCTTTACCCTCTTTAAGCTTCTTAGATCAAGGAGCCAGCGTCATCCAGGGGGAGAGAGAGTGTGTGCGTGTGTGTGTGTGCACGTGTGTGTGTGTGGGGGGGGGGGGGGGGGGGGGAAGGGGGATCAAGTATTAATTCAGGATGCTTAAGTTACACATGAGCAAAACATCTGCTGAGTCTACTCCAGGCAGAGCAACAGGAGCTCATATTCAGATCTCCAAAGCTAAACCCTGCATTGGGACCTTTCTTCTTGCATACCATGCCACAGAGCTCTGTAGCTGGATCAAAGCAGCAAGTGCCACCAACAAGAAGGCAACATGACTGCTACGTCACGAGTCAGTAAGCGATCTGTATTTACTGACACGGCTCCCTCTTTCAGAGTCCAGATGAGGGCCTCAGACCCATCATTGGTGTCAATTCACATCTGGTTAGCAAGAGACACTTAGTGCCTAGACACCATGATGTTCCTCTGGTGTTAGCTGAACAAGATGAGGTTTCGGTAACCCAGGAGTGTAAAAGGGGAATGTCTTAGATACCACAGCGTGGCATGTGCAGTATTAGCTCACAACACTACAAGCTGGCTTCACCAAGCGCATGATGCCAAGAGCCAACTACCACGACGTAAGCTAAGGGTGCACCTCTGCAGCGCAGTGTGAACTCTGCAATAACTGCCCGTGTGTACACGCTTACCCCCTGGTAAGGGCAAGGCAGCTTGTCCCTCTACCTTAGGACTCACCGCATGATGAGAGCGCACACGAGTAGCTAATGCACTGCACGTTCGCACCTTAGCTTAACTCATGGTAGCTTGCTCTTCTGGGAGTCTACATACACAGTTTGTCCGTCCCATTCTTCGCAGACATTATTGGAGCACATCTGGTTGCCATGTGCTGCATAATGCCTTTGACATTTAGTTTCCAACCCCAGGCATTGAAACAGCGGCGAGAGCACAGAAGCACTGAATCTGACATTTTATCCCTGAGCTATCCAGCGAGCAACCTTTAGACAGCAGTGCAATATGCAGAAGCTGGGGGGGGGGGGGAAGAGGCACCCGTTACAAACAAAACCCCAACCCTTAAAAAACTAAGATA
>NW_017729019.1:7246389-7248117 GCF_001723915.1 Gavialis gangeticus | reverse complement strand
AAAAAAACCCCAAACCTTAAAAGAATCAGATAGCAAGGCTGAAAGACCGTCTTGGTGATCCCCTTTCTCCCCAAGATAGCAGAGGGGTTTCTTCTATGCTAACTCTCTGTGGGGCAGGTTCCCCTGGCCCAAAGCACGCTCAGCTCCCAGTGACATGCGGAGCTGTGCAAAATAATCCAGATGTTGTCTGCTCTGAAACGCTTCAGAGAGTGAGCGCCTCGGGGCTGCCTGACCAGCGATGTTACCGTGAAGCCAGCAGAGGTGTGAGTTTATAGTGCCCGAGCTGCTCCACGCACTAACCCCACACTTATCGTGGACACGAGTGTCTGCATTACAAAAAGCCCAGCCACTCTGCGCAATGGTTGCTCCCTCGAGTACTTGCCCACAGAGACGAGCCCTCGGCAAGTCCCGCCGCTGCGCAGCTGACCTTGCTGCTAGGAGATTTTAGTTTAATAACTTGTCTGCTCTACAGTACCTTTCCCAAACTAAAAATAGCAGAAAGCCCTCGCAACAGCCCAGTTACAAGGCCTCTCCCTCTTCCGGACGGGGAAACCAGGGCACACCGGCGCTGAAAGACTTCATTTTTTTTATTTATAAGGTAATTTGGGGTTCTCGGCTTCAGAGCCCGTTTTTTGATGCCAAGCACCAGTAAGCTCTCGCCGACCTCAGCTGGATCTGCGGAGCATCTGGACCACTGGCATATGTTGTCCGAACCCTCGGAAACCAGTACAACCAATTTCAGAGGCTACTGGCAGAAGGTGGGCCTTTGTGAAGCCGGGGAGCAAGTCAGGCTAGTACTGGTACTGGGGATGAAAGGATCTGATTCTTGACTAGCTGCTCTACAACACTGCTTTTCTGCCACGGACTTGACACACCATCTTCCCAGAACGTGAACCATAACATTTACCGTCCCTTAGCGGTAAGCCCACAGGCCACTGACACCGATAGAAAGACTATCATTTCATCCAGGAAGAGCACACACCAACTGCAGATGCTTCCTCAGCCTGACGGAGGGTATTTAAACCCACAACCTTGCTAAGAAGAATGTTTCCAAGTATCTGAATTGATCTAATAAAAGATACCAGATCTACCCAAGAACCCTACCTGCCCATGTCAAACTATAATCCATTCTGTGCAGCTCTCAAAACTCATTTACACCAACGAGCTAGTTGCTCCTGATTTACACCTACATAGCCCTCAGACTTTCTAAGCCATGCACTGTACAGCCCTCTGCATTCATACCCTCTAAGTCTTTTACAGGGTTTTGTATATATTATACATATCTAGTTTATTGCTTTCTTCCCACCTTCCCTTTCCCAGCCTTATCCCCATGCCAAGTAAAGAAATAAAACTCCAAATTCAGCAGGTAATCATCACTCAGCAAACAAGTCTGCAACCTACTGCAAACGACCCCACTCTTTCTGTCACCCAATACAGCGGCCTCTCCAACATTAACCTGCTTCTTCTCTAAGTCACTGGAAGACAAGCGAGATCATGAAGCTCTGGGCTGGCTGCTGATGTGCAGATAGGGAGGGGAACTATATCTCAACACCAGTTTAAAGCACTGAGTAAAGATAACGAGGCACCAGATTTAAACCAGGGCTGATGGCCTTGCCTTCCGCAGCTGTTAAAAGCCGTTTTTATAGCAGTCTTTATGCTATTCATATCAAGGAGAGAATGAATTGTTACAGCCTCTCTGTTTGGATTTTTTTTTTTTTTTTTTTTTAA
>NW_017729019.1:7223678-7246334 GCF_001723915.1 Gavialis gangeticus | reverse complement strand
GATTTTTTTTTTTTTTTTTTTTTAACTGTCCTTCATTGTGAGCCACTGGTTTTTAACTTAAAAATGGTCTGCATCCCAAGTGCAACATCTTCTGGGGGAGCTACAGTTCTGGTAGTTCAGAAGAGAAACTGTTCCTTATTCGGTCACCCCAGTGCAAATACACAGTGACTTTGCCCTCATACCTGTCCTCCCCCTTGTGCAAATACACAATAACTCTGTCCTTATACCAGAGTAAAATATGGGTCCACTGGGTGGGCAGACCAGAGATGGTGGAGGATGCTGGGATGGCCAAGTGGTTTCCAGGCCCTGCGCAGAGGAGCCACGTCAAGGAGATGTAGGCTGAGCATCAGTAAACAGACAAAGGAACCCAAGTTATACCTTACACATGGATAGCATGGGACAGGGACAGGTGTCCTAACATCATCGAAACACCTCTCATACTGGTGTTCACCATGCCCGGAGATCTCTGGAGGCATCATTTTGAGAACATAAGCAGCGAAAGCTAAACAAAAGAGTCTTGTTAATCCACTTATGGATAGGAACATTTCTGGATATTGTCAAAGACTGAAAGATAAGATTCACTGTGCCACCGTTTGATATTTGAAAATATTTAGCGTTACAATGGGAAGTACTTCTGAGAAGAGGTGAGGATGCTAGCAACCTAGGAAATGAAAAAGCATCCGCCTTCTGAAAGCCAGGATTCTTGGAAGCGTTTCGTGTTGGGCAGTGGAAAATGATGACAGCCCTGCTTTTCTTTATAAGTTAGGCCTAGCAGGTGTGCAGCAATCAAATGTCAGAACGCAAGTTTAAAGCCATGCTCATAAGGAAGTATGTTGCTTTGAACAATGCTCCGCTGGCTAGGACAGGGGTTGTAGATTTTATGGACCGTATTTAGCCACTGAAATGCACCTCCTGCAACTCAAGAAAATTCAGACCTAGATAGTATACAATAATGTTTAAGCGACGGCGTCCCGGAAAGAGAGAACATTTTTGAGCACCTGCCATTCAAGAATCTCAAAGCACCATTCAGAACAATTCATTCAGCCTCCCACCTGTCACATGTAGTAGCAAGTACTAGTTCATCATCGCCATCCTCTCGATTTTAAATATTTTGGAGCCATTACCAATGCTATGGCACAGCTTGCTTCTGGGGATGTCCTAGCGTGCTGTAGGATCCTCATAATAAACTTCCTCTGAGTCTCTTTGTGAAACAGTAATATTGTCAGTGCACATCCTCCATTTGCCTATTGATTCCTCTCTGAAAATTGCAATAAGCTAGTTGGGATAAGGCATTCGGTTTCAGCCAAATGAAGCAGGACCAAGCAGGGCTTTTACCCTACACAGCTGGGTAAGGAATGCAAAAGTTTAAGTAACTTCTTCCAGGACATTTAAACGAGTGTGGATGTTGGTCCTTCAAAGAGGCAGGACTGATAACAAGAGAAGGAAGGTGAAAATCTCTGCTGCGCAGACGTCTCATTGAGCCCTGCCCCACAACCTTCAGTCTGAAGAGGACGCTCGGTGGCAGCAATGCTCCTAGGCTGCCCTGGCCCATCTGCCATCATTATCATCAAGCATGACACAGGCTTCTGAGAGAGAGTTGGGGGTTTTTTTGATCAAAAACTGGATCTAGCAAGAAAAAGCGGCTGGTTTGCTGACAGGGCAAATGCAAGCAGGAAAGTGTAGGGAGGAACAGTTACCGATGCCAGCTACAAACAATAGCTAAGCCATTGTCAAATGTCAGAGCCCTGAAGCTGCAGCTTTAATGATTGCACGATGCCTCTGTCCAAGTATGATTACCACAGATCTTCGGGCACTATTTACCCAGGAAGAACACAAACTGATTGCTCCAAATCTGGTACCAAGGGAACAGGTCGAACTGCGAAAGCATTTCAGCCTCTGAACAGGCTATTTCATACGTACAAGCGCTCACAGAATCGCTGGGACACATTCATAAACTCTCAGCATTTTAATTATGACATGCAAATTGCAGAGAAAAAAAAAGACCCCAGACCATTAGGAAATGCGGGCTGGGAAGAAATCGCATAATCCAGTGGTTATAGAAAAGATCTAGGATGGGCTATAGCTGAGTCGGTACCAAACCCAGAGCTGTAGGTTTAGGCTAAGGGTGAGATGCAAAACCAAAGACCCCAAGTAGTTGTGGCCATGGAATTGCTCATGGCACTTATTCAGAGTACAGCGTTAGTTCAAGTATCCTTGCCAGATTTTAATTGTGCAACTTTCTAAAAAATCCCCCATAGGTCTAACTGGAGAACATATCCTTCCCTCTGTGGCCAGCATTTTCAGAAGAACTCGATTTCCCATTGCAAAAACTGGAACAAAGGCCATTTTTAAGGATGATCCTGGTGTGTGGGCTCCAAAATATTTTGATGCTCTGTTCCCACATTTCCTCATCCTTGGCTTGTCCCTGGGACTTTAAATAATACAGCAATGCAGGCCAGGCTCTGTTGCAACATGCTTTAAAATATCATGGAAAAGAAGTAGACGTGTTTCTGTGGTTTTTGGAAGAGGGTATTTTGTTTTGGTCGTTTTGCAACACAACTTCACCTGGTTTGCAAAACTTCCACAAAACCCACTCTTCTTCATACACAGAAAACACACACACAAAAAACAACCCTTTGAAATGCTGTATGGCCTTTGACAATCGATTTGAAACCAAAAGAAAGGGACCTGGTTTCCACTTTGGTTTAAAATAAAGTTCCCCAAATTTCAGACGGGGTGTGCACCCAGCAGGACTCTTCTGGGGTTTCTATTGTGAACCTGGACCATTTGCTTTGATTACACGCACAGAGCCGTGATCTTTCCCCTGGGGAGGGCGACTGGAAAGCTGCACCTCGGGATCTCCTCCAGCCCACACCACGACTAGCTTCTGCCCCAGCTTCCACGAGACATCCCAGAGAAAACCGGGGAGCTCTCAACTGTTCAGAGATCACTAGTCGAGCAAGGAGGTGTGTTGTGATGGCATTCGTTTGGAGAAGATGTTCTGCATTGCCTGACGCAAGGCACACCCTTTCCTCTTCACGTTTCTAGGAGAGAGGGCGAGGAATTATTACAGGAAGAATTAATTCAGAAGGAAGTGTGAGAGACAGCGGGAGAGAGAGAAGAGGAGATTTGTGGGGGGTGAGAAATGGATGAAATGTGCTTTTAATGAGGTCTAACGTTGGGGTTAGGAGGAGCCTAAGCGCCCACACTGATTTCACTGGGATTTTTTCCTAGAAACTGAAGTAGCAAAAGGTCATCTAATCTCTCTCCCTAGCCACTGGAGTGGTTTGAACTGGTTACCGAGTCTGAAGTAAGAACAGTTAAACTGTTTTTTCCCTGATGTGGGTTGTAAAATATTCCCCACATCCCACAGGCTACAGTTGGCACAGAAGGGCAGGAATATTTTCCCCACTGAGCCTCCCTGATATAAATCTTCAGACGTCAGAGACGGGAGCAGAGGAGAAGCGGTTCACTCCGATCACGGGAGGACACGATTACAAAAAGGATGGTCTGCAGAGACCCCAAACATCTGTCTCCTGCATCCTCTCCATCTCACCTCAGAGCTCACAAAGGAGCTCTAGTTCATAAATTCTCATCGCTTTAATTATTACACGCAAATCGCAAGAAAAAAATATACCCCATGCCATTAAGACATGCGGGACGGGAACAAATCGCATAATCCAGTGGTTACAGAAAAGATCTAGCGTGGGCTGTAGCTGCGTCAGCACCAAACCCAGAGCTGCAGGTTTGGGCAAAGAGTGAAATGCAAAACCAAAGACCCCAAGCAGTTGTGGCCGTCAAATTAGTCTCAAAGTTCCCCGGTTTTCAGGTGTATACACCCAGCAGGAATCTTCTAGGATTTCTTTTGTGAAGCTGGACCATTTGCTTTAATTACACACGCATGCACGCACGCACACACATGAAGTCCTTTGATTTCCAAAGTTTATAATGTTGTACATCCCTGCTTGCAATGGTCCATCAATATGGAGGCCTTGTTTGCTCCGATTAATTAATGAGTAATGCATGCACCAGTGTGAGTGCTTGCAGTGGTCATACTTGCAGACTTAGGCGGGGGGTTTCAAAGCGGCCATTGGGTCATTTATTTATGTATTCATTCTTTAGACCTATGTGCCACCCCACCCAAGAAAAGCTCAGGGCAGCTTACAGTAAGAGACAAAATAACTTATAAAACCAGTTGAAAGGCAGGGTTTTAAAATCCCCATATTAAAGCTTTATTACTATAGTTAAGTCAAACATATGCTTAAAAGATGGCTACATTAAATCCTCCTCCTCTCCCCATAGACCTGTTCACAGGCTATTTATTTATTAAACACGCCCAAAGAACAAAGAAAATTGGGGTCGGGGGGAAGCTAACTGCATTTATTTCTGTGCCACAGCAAGTGATGAGCAAGTTCATTTCTGCCTTCTAGTCCTGCGGCTGGCAAACTAAAAAAAAAGGTAATGGGAATACTACATTATATAGAGCTTTATTTCAGAAAAGGAGGCTAGCCACAAGCTTGATCCTTTGTGAGATGGGACCAAATCCTCTCTGGCCCTACATTTGATATCTGTATCCTACCGGCTCTAGAATTAGGCTTTAATTAAAAGTCAGGTTTTCTTTAGTCCTTTTTGCTGCCCCCTTCCTCCTACGCACATCTAGGACAAGAGAATGGCAATCTGACCTAGCTGGTGCTAAAGGGCTTCTAGTAATAAGATTATGCTGTTTGATGCTGTAGATGCAAGCGGTCTCCTGATAACATGGACGCTGGCAGGTACACACAGCAAGGTGCAAACACAGTGGATGTGAGCTGCAGGTTTCTCTTAGGCAGCCTCCCAGGTGGTGGTGGTGGTCGGCATGAGGATTTGAACAGGAGAATACCGTCTCCAGTTATGCCATTGCCACGTAACACTACAGCCATGCTAGTTCCCACAGTGATCCTGCCAGAACAAAAACATGCAGCTGCCCACTTCGAATTGATTGCCGTAAGCAGATTTGGTTAAATCAGCTATGTGAGACCATTTTCAAAAGTGCTCTCCTTCCAGAAGGTGTACTGATTCCTGGTTAAATGGTGCCATTGCTACCAATGGCACATGGAGGTAAGTGGCTGTTAAGTCGGCTACACCAGAAAACGGTTGTGCAGTGGATGCTGCACTGTCCGTTGTCCACCCGTTCTCGAGTGCATTGAGACCTTCACAGGAATCTTGACTGAGCAGACTGTACAACCAGAGCCCGGAAATTTTACATTCACAGTCAAGCATTAAGCTTGAAAATAACCTACTCAAGGTTGGTGCACCCCCTGAACTGAATGGCAAAGCACCCACAAAACTTTAGTGGAAGCAACTCATGGAGTAAGCGTCCCCCATGTAATGACCGTGGAAATGGAAGAAAGCTCAGGGTCTGTGTGTGTGCATGTGTGCACGCACACATGAGTTTGAAAAACCACATTCAGATTTCACAATATAACTTGCAAACAGCTGGGGGGGTTTCTGTTGGTTTCCAGAGATCGTGATTTCAGTTTATCATTATCAATTGGACAGAACGCATTAAAAAAACAGACACTTCCCAGAAATTCTCAGATCCTATAAAAAGTTTGGCACGCTATGATTTGAAAACGATTAAAAGGATGTAATTAGCTGTACGAACAAATATCTATTCTGGGTAGTAACCTTCGAATCCTTTATCTGGTTTCCAAATGTGGGTCGTGTGACAGCTGGATGCTCAGCAGTTGCCGACCCCTCCCTTCCTCCCAAGCATGCATCACAGTCTCGTGGCATTTGCAGTCTTTTCCCAGCTTCAGAGCACAGAGGCAGGCAGGAATCACAGAAATTTTTAACACTTTGCCTGCTCCGCTACCTTCCTGCTGAGGATCTCCAAGAACTTTACAAACCGGAAGCAATTAAGCCCTACAACAGCCCTGCCAAGGCATTACTCTCTCTGTATTACAGATGGGGAAACCGAGGTAGGGAGGTGAACTGACCTCCTTAGGACTGCATCCAGCAAATCAGAAGCGGAGCTGGGAGGTGGAAGGGGGTGGAGAAGGGACATCTACAAGCTCAGTCCTCTCCATCACCTACGGGACAATGTTATGTCCAAACAAGCAAATGCACTTGGCAGCCTAGATCATCATCAAGCAAGCAGGGGGTGCGTAAATAAAATGCCCCAGTTCTGCTCAGCACTGTTCTCTGGCCATCAGGGCAGAGTCTTAGAAGCCTAGACTCACAGAAAATGAGGGCTGGAAGGGATCTCGGGAGGTCACATTTAGTCCAACCCCTGGCACAAAGCAGGACCAGCCCCAGCTAGATCGTCCCAGCCAGGGCTTTGATTTGCCTCGTCTTGGAAACCTCCAAGGATGGAGACTCCACCACCTCTATGGGGAGCCTGTTCCAGTGCTTTACTACCCTCCCAGTGAGTTTTTTTCCTAATATCCAACCTAAACTTCCCTCGCTGCCACTTGAGCCCATTGCCCCTTGTTCTGTCATCTGCCCCCACTGAGACCAGTCCAGCTCCATCCTCTTTGCAGCCCCCCTGCAGGGAGGTGACGGCTGCTATTCAATCCCCCTCGGTCTTCTCTTCTCCAGACTCAATCTGAAGCACCTATTCTGGATTCCATTAAGAGTCAATTGGATGCTTATGGTGCTGGGATCCTGTGATCCCAGCCGACTTCCTGCCCCTCGGGCGGGGGGCTGGACTCGATGATCTTCCGAGGTCCCTTCCGACCTTAATGTCTATGAAATAAAGAAGCCCAGCTCCCTCAGCCTCTCCTATAAGTCATGTGCCCCAGTCCCTAACCATCTTCATTGCCCTCCACTGGACTATCTCCAACTTGTCCACATCTTTTCTGTAGCGAGGGGCGCAGGACTCCAGATGTGCCCTCATCAGTGCCAAATACAGGGGAAGGATCACTTCCTTTGATCTGCTCAATCAAGTCTTCTAACTTCTATTCTTACCAAACTGTGCATAGCCCTATGTCTCCTAAGCTGCCCCCTCCCTTTACCAAGGGCCTTTTAAAAAGATGGAAACTTGTTTAAAATATTTAGACAATACAGGACCATCTGTAACACACCTACCGATGGGGAGACAGAAAGGCACCAAGCTCTTATTACAAAAAAAGAGTCTCTGACAATGAGAAACCCAAAACACCTCTCGCCTGGCAGACAAGGGGAGCAGGGGTGAGATGTGATGAGGCAAAAAATAGAGTAGGGAAACAACTGTGACATTCAGCATGACCGGGGGCTCCTTCCTCCCCTCCCCCTGGCTGGGAAGGGCTGCACCAGGAGATGCCAGCATACCTTCTGTGCATGCCTCCCTGTATCTATGTCCACTCCAAGCGCAGCCTGGATCACTCCGGCTCCCCAATCCTTTTATACCCCAAGTTGGGATGGCTGAGAAATCCCAGCCTTCAAAGGCAGCCACACTGAATTTCCAGACTGCCCTGGTGACGGGATGCCCCCAGCTCCCTGCATTTTGGGACAAGCACATGGAAGTCCTCTGTGGAGATAATTAGATGGGCGCTCAGCGGGGGCTGGTTTCTGACCCCACGTACCCATTTTTAAAAAGAGGTAACTCCGTTGACTTCAGTAGAGTTGATTTACACCACTGTGAGATCAGAACCGGAAATCAAAGGAACAGCCAAGGGTTAATGGGATCAGCTGCTTTTGAGAGACCCTCTCAAGCAAGGCTTGAAATCAAATTTGAAATATTCTTTCACTTAAAAACCCACCTATGGTGGAAAACTCAAGAGGCAGAAAAAGCAATGAACATGGCAGAACAATCAGTCTCGCAAGGACGAGGGCTGTGACCATCTCTTCAACTAGACGAACTCTAAGCGTAAATCGTCATGGCGTTGAATCCGTCCCCCATTTACTCAAACAGGATTTCCAATATCAACCTGTTTTGGTGCTTCGAGAAACAAAGGTGGGGGTTTCCACGGGGGATGCAAAGACTATGCCGCTGGCAATACGGGTATTTCGAGAAAACCTTAGACCGGATTGCCAGAATCACTGTAAACGAGCGTCAGACCCGACACACGTGGGCACACACACTGAAGCCATTTGGGGTTGCGGGATTTACTGCGATGGCAGAATCCAGCAGAGCAGTACCTTCTCGCAGTAACGGCTCCAGTCCCCCGTTGCAAAGGTCCCGCCACTAAATCAAACCTGGCTTCACAAACCACGCAGACCGGCCTGTGGCACCGCTGCCCTCAGCCGCTGGCGTCGCTCCGTGGGGAGCCTGGCAGGCCGGGGTATCCATGGCAACCCACGTTTCTGCGCAGAAGTGAGTGAGAAGGGGGCGGATGTCAGTCGCTGCGTCCAAAATTGTTCACAAAAAATTAGTCAAGAGCTCTGACTCTTTCCTCTCTCCCGGGGAGGCCTGGGAATCACCCGTTGGGAGACCTCCCCTTTTATTTCCTCTTTGCCCAAACTGTTAACTGAGAAAAAGGGAAGGGAGGCGCTTCTTGGGGAATCTGCATTCAGAAAGGCCAGTTTTCTGTGCATGGTTTTTGTCTTTTTTCCAACAACAACAACAAAATCTGACTTTTTGCTGGCTGGGGACAGAGAGGAGTCTGGCCAACATCGCACTACTCCTCTTAGGCCTTTCCTCCTCCGCTCTGAATTCAGCTCACGTTACTGTTCAAGCAAGAGGCAACTCTCACAAGCCCTCTGCAGTTAAAGGGATGGGGGCCAAGTCGAGCTGCTCCAGCCACAGCTTTCTGCCATGCCTCCCGGGGCAAAGAAGGGTAGATCTCTGCTGAAGATCGCAGGGATACCCCGCTGAGACTGCCAGACATGCTAGGGCCCGTGGCTCGTTCTTGCTCGCAGAGTAACGTGCCTCACTGAGCTCAGGTTGGGATGAAGTGAAGCAACGCTGTGCATTCACATTGCATCCCCTGTCCTTTTTATTTTCCAAGATGCCATCGCAAGACAAACATGCAGGGTCTCAGCCTGCAGCCAGTACTGATGCCAGCAGACCCCACTAATAGGCCGTCTGCATGGGTTCGGGATTAGAAATCCTTCCTGGAGGTCTGTAAAACCCACTGCCCTCTTACCTAGTGGCACATAAACCAGGTGCAGCCTTCAAAGAGCTTCAGCAACAAACACCTCTAGCAACTCAAGGCCAGACCCCACTGCACCTATCGCGGGTCTGGTTTTGTAACACGCCCTTGTTTTAGGCTAAGCCCCAAGCAGTGAGCAGGAGGGACCTGTCCACCTTTTGCCTCGGTGGTTTCTCAAGGACCGGGGCAGGGTGAAACGGGCTCACAGGCTATGCGTCAGCACAGCTTTTAATTGCTTTAGGACGGGAAGGAAAGCTGCGAGTCAGAGCCTGCATTAGCTGCTAAGATGCAACTGTTACGCCTGCATAATGCTGTAGTGACACAAGTTTTATGTCCCGGTGATAATACCTGCATTTAAGAGGACACAGTACCTGGAGCTAAACTGTAAGTCCTAAACACTTTGCCAGGTCAAGGAGACTAAGCAAGAGTTAGATCAGTAACAGAAGCTGCAGGGCCCACGCAGACTCCCAGCGATCTCATTATGCATTGCGGGAAGCCTCAGTCCTGCTAAACATGAATTTAGCTCCATAATCCTAATCTCCACGAAAACGAAGAGCCAGCTAATAAGTTTGAGCAGATTCACTGAGGCAAGCATCAAAAAGCGACTACAAAGAGGGGAAGGGGGACTATCAACAGGAGAGCTCATGTCCTGGGCATTAACAGTACAGTGTATACCAGACACCAGAGGTTTCTGGACTCAAGAGGCTTATTCTTTCATTACCAAAGCTGCCTTTTCTCATCAAAATGATCTTTGGGTTTCTCCACTGGAAGAAGCCATTGGAAACGCAATTAAGCACTATACGTAAGGAATGCATAGGGATATCATCAGCTGAAGTTAAACTACTCCTTCATAGAAGAGCACTTGTCTTCTCAATTGCAAGCACGTCACCACGGGCAGTCTTGCTATTCTGAATATTGCAGTGGCTGCTAGAAGCCCTGGTGATACTGGGGCTCCACTATGGTTAGGTGTTGTATGCCCATGAAGTAACGGGATATAGGGACTGTCCTGAAGGACTTAAAGTCAAAATGCCCAACTCTTATTTGTGCCTTTGAAAAAATCTCCTCTGGCGTGAAGTGCCCCAAGACGTACAGAGAGCAGGTGAGAGAGCCCAAAACCGAACGTGAACATCCTCAGGCTGGGTCCAGGGCTTTTATTTCAAGACCCCCTGATGTTTACACGGGGAAAAAACGCAGGTCTCCAGAATTAAAAGCACAGGTCTTCTTAACTGTGTCTAGCTTCTTAACTGTTCATAGTTAGCCTCTTGGCTCTGAGCTATACAGCACTATTAGGATGATCTTTTCCAGTTCCTCCTTTCTGTATAAATGTTTGCATTTTATCAAGGCAAACCCATTGCTCTCAAAAGCACTGAGCAGCCAGAGGCAATGGCTTATATGTTCCAAGGCTCTTGTGGTAAACATCCAGAAACCACCGGTGTGGATCCTGCTTACTGCTTCCAAAAGATAAAAGAAGTCAGAAACCTCATGGAAAACCACACAAAAGGGGTACGACAGCAGGGCTCTGCCCTAATCTTTTGCCTACGAACGCGGCCTCTTCTTGCCTCTGCATGCTGCGCAGTCTCTGCTTCCCACAGCATCCGGAAAGCATTTGCATTTCCAGGATGTGGCGCATACAAGCTCCTGTCCTGCGTACCTTTCCAAAGAGAGAAGCGTTTCCTCCCGCTGTTAAACGTGGACTTCGATGTCAGGAGCGAGGCGTGCTCAGGGGAATGAGGATTGCCCATATGAAACCGTTAGTTTAAAAATGGCCTTTGGAACGAGAGTCACTACACAGACCTACAACATTTCGCTGCATCTTTCGATCCACAGCAATGCTCTTTCTTAAAAACCAAAAAGGACGGACTGAAAACAGTTCCCACCAGACCCACTGTATCAGCTGCTTAAAAGAGGGCAAACGCTCATCATTTTGCAGTCGCCTCCAGTTGCTTGCCAAGACTTCAGACCACGGCTTACCGAGTGTAGTCGTCTGCCAGTGATAGATGGGGGGTGGGCAAAGCAATGCAATGTTTGCCGACAAACCAGGAGACAGCCCAACTCAATGTCCTGAAGGGGCAAGAGCAGAGGAGTGGTGTTGCTAACTCACTTGATTTTAATGAAAGTCGTAATTTTGAGTGTTTTACTGAAAGACCCCAACTGCTGGAATCATGCTCCTAAAAGCTGCACTAAAGCTAGGGAGCATCTAGCCATTGTAACAGTGCAGGAAAGCCTGAAAAGGCAAAGAAACCAGAAGGCAAATTAAAAAAACCCAAAAAAACCCTTAATTTTTTATATGTAGAGAGAGAGAGAGAGAGAGAGAAGCTCATGATTTTTGGAGGCTGGGTACAACTTGGTGCTGTCCACGCTGGAATAGCTACTTTTTCCAACTACTAGTTAAACTAGATTGATCTATTTTTACATGAAGACTTTTGGGTAACTTAATAATCAGCCCTTTTCTGCTCAGGTTCTACCAAAAATAACAACTCCTCTTGCCAAGATACCATAGACGGCAGCACCTGCACTGTACTACAATGCAAACTCCTCCAAATGCTAAATCTTACAGATGTAGGCAATAAATATTGAGCAGTCTTTTTTTTTTTTTTTGCCTTTAGGGTCCAGTCCTCACATAACTCCTGTCGGCCTTCAGAAGGGTTTCCGAGCTACAAAGCTTTTCACCAGCCGGCTGCAGAGTGCTTTACAAAGCAGGTCAGTAGCATTAGCCCCCCCGTTCCATTAGTTGCGAGGGGATTACTTCAGTTTTATTCCCGTGCAACGAAGAGCACAATCTGGTTTGCAGACTGCAGTTGGACATTGCAGGAGGGCAACAGGCAAAATAATAACCCGCTTTGCTTGCACAACCCGCATTTCTGGAATAGATGCAGCTCCTGCTTCGGCATCGGACGATGAGACGGGAAACGTCACCCATAGATCACAAAGCACTCCATAAAAGACAGGAGAGCTGGAATTGCTCCCAGGCCAACGGGGAAAGTGGCTCTCACTTGCTGAAGGTCATCTAGTGAAGCCTGTGGCAAAACTGGGGTTAGACCCTACGGTGGGCACGGCCTGTGTCCGGGTCCAACCTCTCAGGCCAGGCTCATTGCACGCTGAGTACCACCTTTTCCCACGGGGCAGGTGATGGATAGGTTCATTCCAGCTCTGCCTCCCGGGCTCGCACGTGTCCAGGGCAGCCAGGGAGCGCTGCCTTCCACGTTAATCCCAGTAGCACACAACGTGCCTCCTGGGAAGTCTATTACATCCCAAACAGCTCCACTTCTGCCATTTCATGCTCATTATTTTCAGCACGGTTTCATGCTAATTTATATCTACAGAGAAAGATGCACAGAAATACGGTCCCTGCATCTCAGGTCCCAATGGTGCAATCAGCTTCTGATACTAGCTCCTACTCGCAAATGGAAAGGAAGCATGTGTATCTGTTAAAAATACACCAACGGGTCATTACAGGGAGGCAGGCCAGGTTGCCGTGTCTTGTACCCTTTTCATCCACTTCTCGCCAGCTAGCTGGCTACATATTAAGGGTGACTAACGGCTCTTGTTGCATCCTCTCCGCAGCTGCTCAGCAGGAGAACCGGTGAAGGGATCATTTAGAGCTGCCTTGCAAATGCTGCAACTGCAGCACATAATTACAGTTCAAAGGAAGAAAGGTGCCGGGGGCAACTGGAGAATAAAAAGAAAGGCCCCCAGCAAGAGTACAGCTGAAATCAGGCTGGAAACTATAACCTTTTATGTGGGCCTCAATTTTCACCTGTCCAACCTGAGATGCTGCTAAGAGAAACTTGAGACATGGATTTTAGAGGCCTCTTTCCAGGTATCAAATTAACACGCTCAAAATTTGCCAGTTGTGCTTGACACCATGCATCCCCATTATTCAAACACAGCTGTCTATAGAAGGGATCTAGCAAGTATTCCCAGACCGGTATGGCCTGACTTTTCGAGGACTTAATTTTATCCAACACAACTTGCAGGGCGGTGTCTCTCTGATATGATTAGGCTACAAAACAGTTTCCAAAAAAAAGGCCAATATCCGTCCTCACTCTCATGTGGAAAACACAGCTGGAATCGTGAACACAGCTGGAGCTTTGAGTCCTAGCAGGGGTGCAGCCTTTAGCAAAGGGCAGGGTTATATGCCACGGCAAGTTCGCTGACTTCTGAAAAGGCGCTGTTTGCAAAGAATTTATTCAAGAGCTAACTAGAAAGAAATGCAATGAATAAGATGCTTGTGAATGCTCTTTGGAGACTGCTGGAAGACTGCAGCCTGCTGAACAACAAACACAGACTGTTATTGTTAGTGCAATAACAGTGAGCCAGGATCATGCTCGCCCGTCCCCAAGCCCCACAGCTGATAAGCGTGGACAAGTTCAGGGGATGAAAATGCCGCGCTCCTTACTCAAATAGGCAGTTCGCAAGCCTGAAAGACAGCAGTCAGGCCGTGGAAGGACTGGCTCCATTTTTCCTGGGTAGACTGGGATCCGTGGTTCTTCTCTGTGGTGGGACAGGGGGTGAGTTTAAAACGATTACTAGCAGATGCTCTTCCTATTCCTCCAGTGAATGAAGTGATCAGAACCCACTGCCTATGGTGAATCAAGGCGAGCAAAGCCTTGGATGCTTTTTCAGACTTTGGGGTCTTCCCCCCCCCAAACAAGAGATCAACTAGCCCCCGGCCTGGGCCTGGCAAGCAAGGAGGACCACGTGAGACATGGAAGAGGCAAGGAAAACATGAGGGGTAGAAGAGCACACAAGGTATTATCATGAAATAGCAGGGAGTGTGCATGGGGCTCTGCGCAAATCTCTGTGCATCGCGCCCAAGGGTCCCTGGGCACCTCCTGGCCCCCGGCCCTCCCCTTCATCCCTTGCCAACAGTCCAGTGGATGCAAAGCCAGGACTAACTGTTTGCATTTCTTTAAAGGATTCAATCCCACAGGCAACTTCTGCTTGAGGGCATGCCTGGGAGCTGCATTGCACGGCACAGCTGGCATTAGCTGGGGTGAGAGAGCTACTGACCACCCACAGGTGTCTTTTGCGGAGGGTAGGAGAAGTCATCTTAATCATGGATCACAGCCTCCAAAATGCTCTTCTCCCATCTGTTAATAGCTCAATCGGCATGGCGCAGAAAGTCAATAAGCGCAGGGGCCCTTCACTCAAAGCCCAGCTGATGACAGCTGTTCTTGGGACACAGACTACGGCATAAGCATATCTACAGAGAAAAATCTCTCGTTCTCCTGGTTAACAGATGGGTTGTGTCCTGAAGCAGGGAGTTGTCTCTCTGTGTCTCTTCTAAAAACATCCATCGCGTTGCTGAACTTAACAAATACCAAAAACCCAGCATTTGGCCAGGGAAGCATCTTCACAGGAAAGCAGGCTTATTCTGCAAGATTACCTTCCACCAACTCTGAAGAACAAGATCTTGCCCAGCTGGTCACAAATGGGCACAGCTAATTTAACACTATAAACCAGGGGTAGGCAACACCTGGCATAGGTGCCACAGCAGCACAGGGTGGCACACAAAGGCATTTTGCCTGGGGCAGACGGTGGGGAAGGGGCTGGGGATCCGCCCCAGCACACCAACACCTTACAAGTCCGGGCTCTGGGTGTTTTGCACACTCTGCACGAAAACGTTGCTATAAATCCTGAGAGAGAGAGCAGATGCCCCAGCAAGAAAAGGAAAGAGAGAAAGAAGAAAAGCAGAGAATGAAAAGGTCCAGAGACCCTCCAATGAAAAACACTTAGAAATGCAAAGCAATCGGTATATAATCCTGCTCTCCTGGAAGTGAACTCTGAAACTAGAGAGTAACTCGACTCAGTCAGACACATTCACTCCAGATTTATATCCCTGTAACCAAAAGCCAAATACAGCAGAAATGGCTGGATCGCCCACTAGCAGGGGAACAGCCGTATAGGGGCAACCACAGGGCTAAATCGTGCTGATCTAAGGAATCGGGGGTATGAAGCTGCAAGGTGAAGGGAAGGGGCACAGCTCTAGATTTACACATTCATCGGGAGACCGGGTTATAGCCCCACCAAGCTGGGGCATCTCTGACATTTCATCTCCTCTGTGCAGTGAGCAGAGCTGTCCTGGAGCTGTGCTGTGCAATTCATCCCTGCTCTGCTCCAGCTACAACTTAGTCCTTGCTGGCACATAAGGCTGCAGACCCCCAAATACCCGGTGCTTGCAGAGATGCTCCCAAGAATGGCTGGGGGAAGTTGTAATGCAGCAAAATGGGGCATCTGGGTTTCTCTAACTGGCCTGTGTCACTCATCACGGAGGTGGACCAACCACAATATACTGTGGCAACTCTTCCATAGTGCAGTGCAATGCTAGAAAACCAGCTGTGAAGAAACAGCAGCCTGGATCCTGAAACCATATGGGAACTTAGGGAAGAAGAAGACGGTCACCCAAAGGGCCTGGACATGGTGGGGCTAACATCCATCCTTTTCTGATAGGGACTGATAAGGTATAGGAGCATCCTGTACATGTCCCCTAAAAGACAGATGCATAAAAAGAGTAAAAATGCAAATGAACAAGACCCAAGTGCCAGACATTGAGCACAGTGACTAAATTAAAGGAAAAGTTAAGTATAATCCAGAAGTTCCTATTTCTATCAGAGCCGATAAGAATTTTTTATGTTGATTTCCATGAGAGCAGAATCAAACCCCATCAAGACAGAAAGACCAGCAGATACAGACGTAGAATAGATGCAGAGAATGAATAGCCTAAACGCTTGCTGACAGCACTAGTAAGGGCATGTAGTTCAGTATAAGGTACAACACACTGCTATTTATACAGCATTTTGAAACCATTAGCTGCTTTTCCTCCCATTGTACAGATAAATGGTCTGATTCTCCTCCGGGTCCCACCCATATGAATCAGGCCTGGATTGGTGTCAAATGGTGCACGAACTCTAAAATTACCTAGGAGTTTGAGGCACATGAGATCATTGGGAAGACACTGGAAAACAGCGAGGGAAGTCATGGATGCGCAGGCACCAACATAAGAGAGAAACAGATGAATTTCTCTATATGGCACCACAGAGCTGGCAGCAGCTGCCGAACCCGCCAGGTAGCTTTAGTAGCAAACAAGGAGTCAGAGGTAAGATCAGGTCATGCTGGACGGCCATGCTCGCAAAGGGATGTCTACCCCCAGAGCGTGTCCCACGCAGACACAGACGGACCAAATTCACCTGCTGAGCCTGGATGAGGGCCTCACACCTCCACAATTAGACGCTCCGCGCTTTTGCAACCGTATGATGCTGTTCAGCTACTCAAGCAGACGAGTGACGCTACAAATCCTGACTAGTAATGCTATAAATCTCCACGTCAGGGGCAGGTTAATAGTCCCCCCTGCAAATAGCCTCCAAGGTATCTACCACACTGGCCAGCCTACCTTTGTCTCTCGCCTTTAAGCCATGTTTTCCCCTCCGACGTTCAGTTAAGGTCCTTCAGTCTCCTCCGTCCCAAACAACAAGTTCCTCCATGTGACGGGCAGTGCTTGGTTAGGCTCTCAAACACCAAAGCAACATCCAGGCAGCTCAGCTCGGGGCCGAACGCCGGGTCCTACTGTCTCCTCGGCGGCTGCGCCTGCACCATCCTCTCCCCTTCCGCCGCGGAGCAAACACCCCAGACCTTTCCAGCGTCGAGCACAAAAATCATCCAGCTGCCGTGGCCAATTCTCCCCCCCACCCCACAGCACCCTCAGACTTGCACAGAACTTGATTATCTCTGACCCACCGAGACTCCAAGAGCCACGGTGCAGGGGAAAAAAACCCACACGCACAATACCATTTATTAATAACTGCTCCCCCTTCCCTGCCTGGCTCGCTCTGGATTTCCCTCGTGAATAATGCAGGAGTTGTAGTCCCGGACACTACCCACTCTGTCCTCTGCTTCTCTCCAAGTCAGCTGAGAACGGGCTCGGGTGCCAGTCGGGGCCTGGCCCCATGTCCCGCGCTGTGGAGCCCAGCAACACCCGTACGGCAGGGGGCTTTTTGTTCCTTTTGTTTCCAGCCCTGTTTATAGGGCCCCGCAGCCATACGTCAGACCCGCAGGGCCTGGATCGGGCTGCCGGGAAGTTCTGTTCTCGCATGTCTGCTGAGGCCAAAGGGGCTCAGCTCTTGTGGCACCAATACACTTTGGCCCCCTATATTACAAAACACTCTGTCCTTTCCAGCCATTTGACTCAAATGATTGGCATCCTTCTGGCATGACTTTAAGATGCTACCTGGCTTCTCTTTAGCCCTAGCCAGCCAGGGTCTCATTACCCACTAATTAAGGGACACTCCACTGAGCTGAGTGTCAGTCTCCCCATTTTACAGATGGGAAAAATGAGGCACAACAAACTCCTGGTGCCATGGATGCATGGAGAGCAAGGCAGGCATTTCTAAAGGGAATCAGTGGAGGAGCCAATAATGAGTCCTGATCCTTGGTCTGCTGATCCAGCTATTTGGTCATCCTTTTCAGTGCTAAAGTTCTCCTTATTAATATGAAATGAAATCATCTTTCCAGAAACATGGAAGACATGTAGATCGAATCAACAAGCCGGCAAGCCCAGAGCTCTGAAAGGGAGAAGGACTCTCAGTTGGTTACAAAAGACACCATTTGGTCTCAAAAAGGCAGATGTGGTGCAAGCTGGGCAGCCAACAAACCTGGACCAAGGCAAGCAAGGTGGACCACGTGAGACAAAACAGAGGCAGGGAAAATGCGAGGCGTAAAAGCACCAAGTCTAGAACAGGCGCGCGCACATCTGGAACTCACTGGAGGTGGAAAAAACTTACCTCTCCCTACATGGGCCATGGCATGATGCAAACACTCCTTGTAAAAGCTTCAGGCAAACAGAAGCAGATGGGTCCAAGCAACCTTCATCCTCCTCCCCAAACTACTCACAATACATTTCCCTGCACCAGAGCTACATTTCACCCTGGAAGCAGTGGTAATAACCACTTCTCAGGGACCTATTGGCATGTAGTCATTTGGTGGGACAAGTTCTCCAACCCTGGCCTCTCCCCCTTGGCACATGCCAACGTTCACTAGCTGCACAGCGTGAAAGAGAGAAAATCAGAGGTCCTGGTGCTCCGCTGACTTGCACCAGCGTCACTCTACAGACATCAACAGAGTCCCTCCCGATTGACACGGGTGTAAACAGGAGGAGAATCAGGGCTAGAGCCTATTGCCTGACTCCTAAACAGGCTTCAAGTTACAGAGGTTAAAGCTCCCCTTGTACCAGAGCAGGAACAGATAGAGGAAACGGTTAAATCTGTTTAGCGTAAATTGATATAACAGACAACCAACTGAATTGTTCTGCCTGCTAATCTCCTTGGCTAGAGGAGTGACAGAATGACCTTCTTAATCCTCTGTTAACACTGGCCACGGGCAGACAGAGCAGCTCAGGCTTGATCTGAAGATGCAGGAGGCCTTGGGTCCTGAGCCCTGACTGCATCTCTTCCTTCTAGGCCGGTCCCCCCAGCTCGCGAACAGGATCAACTCCACCGGCTCTGCGTGCTCGCTGCAAGCCCCCTGCCCCCAGCAAGAGCTCCGTTTTTCCCAGAGACCAGGCGGCCACCGAGCCGAGACCTGCACAGGTCTCCTCCTCGCACACGTGCACCAGGGCATGTCTGACGTGACAGCCCCCCAGGGATGCTGTCACCCTGACCGCATCCCAGCCCGTCTGCAGCAAACTCACCGGCTGCCTCCTGCACCCCTGCCGCTCCCACCCTTCTGCTGACTCACTCGCTGCGCGGTGCCGTGCCGAGGAGGAGTTTTGCTGAGGCTCGCAAGGCTTGCGGCGCACAGCCGCACTAGCTGCATGGTTAACCCATCCAGCATCACGGCACAGTGAAGGCAGCAGCAGCTAATGTGAGGCTAATTACTTCCCAGCAGGAGCTCTCGTAGGCCAAACCAATCTGCCCCAGGGTCTAACTGGCTGCTTCTCTAAATAGTTAAACGCTTGTGTGCTGAGCAAGGACCAGCTGCCAAGACTGGAACATTTCCCCCTGACATGGGAGCAGGTAGGTGGGTGCAAGGTACCTGGATGGGGCCCGGCAGAGAAGCTGCTTCCAGGCGGCCGGAGCGCAGGCCAGGGGCAGGCGAATTTGTCTCAGCCCATTTTACAACGTGCTCAAGGCGCATGGGGAGAGGCGTCAGACTCGAACAGCATCACTTGGTTTGTGCTCCACTTCAGAGACAAGAGGATGCAAAAAGCTGAGAGACTGGGACTCCAAGGGAAGGACCAAAACAGCAGGAGCAAGGGTGCACAGGAGGGGGAGAAGGGAAAGACCAGAGGACGGAAGAAGAGCAAAGAAGGAGACTACGGGAGGGGAAGGGGAGGCTAGGGGGCAGCTAATGAAATCCTGAAGACAAGGACCTGATTCTGTGGTCACAGTCCTTTACACCAGCGCACAACAGACCAGGATGAGAGCATCTGACTCCTACTCTGTCATTTTGCAGTCATTCCTACCCAGTAAAGACGAACACACTGCCTATATAAAGCACCTCTTTGGTCCAGCCTGACATTTAGATGGGTGAGTGGGAGGGGGGCAACTCAAGGCCTTGCCTACACCCAGTGAGCAAGCAAGCATCCCTGCCTACATAGTGCAGAAGCACCGTACCGTGAGTTTGCTGGGCCAGATGAAGTATTGCTGTGTTCAAAACCAGCCATTCCCCATACAACTTAACACAAGCGCATCCTCAGTCATGGAAAGAGGTCTCCATCACGCCAAACAATGGGATCTATGAACATCACCTCCATCCTCAGGCCACGTTCCTCCCTATAGATGCAGAGAAAGGGGTCGTATTCTGCTCTGATTCTATCCTACGGACAGACCAAGGGGATGAGATGCTGGAGTCAGACCTGGAGCGGTCCACAAACTAGCGTCATGCTCAAACAGTGAACATTAGTTTTGAGTTAAATGTCAGACACCGTATCTGTGCCATTTTGCACCCAGGTCTTTGGCTGGCTCCAATGCAGACTGAAGCCCACCTGCTTCCTAGTTCAGATTTTAAATACTTCCATTCCGGCACCAGTGCCTTATTTTGGGTGCATTCTCCCATCTGATTGTACTGCTGGTTGTCTGAGTCGCGCAAGCTCTGTTTACCCATGTATACACCAACTCACAGCTCTGAAACAACAAGCCATAAAGCATCTGAGAGAGGTAATTTAATTAAACACAGGCATAGTCCACACAACTCCCAGTTCCACTGATAATTAGGAAAACAGATGAGGGAGGGGGTGGAAATTTTCATTAGGTTAATTATTCAAGGCCTCAAAATGAAATATAGCCAGCCTGATTTCCCTAGAGGGCCATGTGCAAACTCAACTATCAGCTTTGTGGGGGATTAAAAAAATCTGGGGGGGAGGGGGGGAGTTTCCCCCATGAAGAAGCGAGACAGACTAGGACTAATCAAGCAAAGCTAGAAGTGATAAACCAATGGCAAAACAAAAGCTTCCTTTTTTTTTTTTTTACACTTCAAAGGAGGTGCCGATCAGCGCGATCTGCAATTTCATTACCATCTTATTAAAATGCCATATTCATTTCACTGATGAGATGGGTGCAGGGGGAGCACCTTCCTATTCTCTGGCTATCTTCCAAGGGAGGCACAGTGTCTTTTTACTCCAAGCGTGCTAAGATCTTCAGGGAGTTCAGATGACACCTTTTTATGGAAGCATCCGAAACCACCCACCTCCTGCAGACAGACAGTGCCCTCAAAGATGCATCTTCACCCTTGACTCAGCCACACCCAAAACCCGACATTTTAGAACATGCACACTAACGTCTCCATTAGTTTCTGGCTCCTGCCCTTAAACTATTAGTTACTTATGCTTGCTGGATGGTAAAAGCTAAGGGCCATGTTCTTAAATTGATGAAGAAGCTGGAATATAATTCCCCATGAACCACAGGAAAAGAGAGACATCTATCCCACAGTAGCAGCTGCAGGCCTAATAACTTGAAGGCTCCAACAGATGATCAGCAAGAGGGACGTATGTTACTTGCAACGGCTAGTTTCATCGCAGGAACAAGAAAACTTCAGTTTAAATCATAAAAAAAATATATGAATTATCATCACCACTTCATATATGTTTTTTATTATTTAAATTTATTAAACTTTAAATGATTTAAAGTTATTGGATCAGCAATTGCTCCTGTGGGATAGATTTATTTCCATTCCTACAGATCATGGGGAAGTATATGCCACCTTCTTCGCTGAGATAAGTACATGCCCCCTAGCTTTATAATATCCAACAAGCATAAGTAACTAACACTTCCTATATATACATAAAGTGTGTGTATATGTGTATGTATGCTCCCCTTCCAGGAACACACATGGCAGCCACCACATTTAATTCAGCTCTCTCCATCTGCATTTCTCATTAACCCAGAATAGCTGCAGAGATAATTGCACACTTGATCTGGATTATTTGGATTGGACGATGACAAAAGGGCAGGCCAACAGCCCTAACCTGATTTCCAGCCATTTCAAAATGACTGTGGCAGTGGGAATCGAAAGGGCTTTGTGGCTGGCTCCAGGGAGATGTGCATGGCAGGATTCGGGCTGTGGACTCGAAGCCAGCCAGGATCCAAACAGTTCCATCTAGCTCCAAATTTCCCTGTGTGCAGGCCACGTTTCCCCACAGCTGCACTACTTGGGGAAAATGAAGCCTCATTTCAGTCACTTGAATACCACAATTAGCCTACAAGTGGGGCCTGAATTTAGAAACTAAACCAATAATATTTAATGCCAATACAGCTCCAAGATAACACTTGCTGACTCAGATACTCAGCCCTCCCAGGTGCCATTAACTACGCAGTACCAACCGAGACACTGAAACAGAGAAGGGTGTGGGATTTATGGGAGGCCTGGAAGATGCAGACCACAGCAAGCCCTCATTGAAGTCAGGGCTATTGGTATTGCAACAGCACCTGGAGATCTCAGCTAGCTCAGCACTCTATGCTGCTTGGTGCTGTACAAGTGCACAGTGAGGGACAGGCCCTGTCCCACCAGAAGGGAGAATTCTCATTCTTCACCACTTAATAGATAGGGAACTGGGTGAGACTAAATGACTTGCCTGAGGTTACCCACGGGAGTCTGTGGCAGAGGAGGGACTGAACCCACATACCTGATGTCACAGAATCACAGAAGTCAGGTCAAAGGAACCTTGTAGATCTGCAAGTCCGACCCCCTGCCTGGGCAGGAGAAAAACTGGGCTCAAATAACTCCAGCTAGGTAGGCATCAAGTCTCTTCTTAAAGCCCCCCAGGGTAGGAGCCAGCACCACTTCCCTTGGAAGTTGGTTCCAGATCCTAGCCGCCCTAACTGTGAAGTAGTTCTTGCGGATGTCTAATCTAAACCTCCTCTCCAACAACTTGTGGCCATTATTCCTTCTCATGCCAGGGGGGGCTAAGGGAAACAAGGTCTCTCCCAAACCCTTCTGGTCCCCCTAGTGAGTTTACAGACGGCCACCAGGTCCCCCCTCAGCCTTCGCTTGTGAAGGCTGAACAGGTTCAGGTCCTGCAGTCCCTCATTGTAGGGCCTGCCCTGTTGTCCCCAGATCATGTGGGTGGCCTCCTCTGGACCCTCTCCATGCTGTCCACGTCCCTCCTGAA
>NW_017729019.1:7222637-7222952 GCF_001723915.1 Gavialis gangeticus | reverse complement strand
TCAACACCCTGGGGTGGAGAGCATCTGGACCCGCTGATTTGAACACGTCCAGCCCCTCCAGAAGCTCTCTAACCCGGTCCTCCCCAACCTGAGGTCTGGTGGCGTTCCCCTTGAGTCCGTCTGGCATCACAGTGGGGAAGTCCCGGTCCCTGCACAAGAAACCGGAGGTGAAGAACTGGTTAAAAAGGTCTGCTTTCTCCTCTGGTGCAACCACCAGCTTGCCCAGAGGATCTTGCAGCAGCCCACGTTTCCCAGTGCTTTCTTCATCCTCCCTATATATTTGAAAAAGGACTTTTTATTATCCTTGATTTTGGA
>NW_017729019.1:7206520-7222447 GCF_001723915.1 Gavialis gangeticus | reverse complement strand
GTGCTTTCTTCATCCTCCCTATATATTTGAAAAAGGACTTTTTATTATCCTTGATTTTGGATGCTAGTCCTAGCTCTATGTCCGCCTTAGCTTTCCTGACAGCCCCCCTACAAGTCCGAGCAGAGGAGGTATACTCCTCTTTGGAGATAGCACCCCCCTTCCACCGGGTATATGCCACCTTTTTGGCAATCAGGCATTCCCATACACCCTTGGTGAGCCAAGGGGGCTTTCGGGCACTCCTGCCCACCTTGCCTCTTGTTGGGATGGTCACCCCTTGGGCCCTGAGTATCGTCTCCTTAAGGAACGACCACTCATCTTGGGCACTGAGCTCCCCTGCCCTTGGGAACCCCAGCGCCTCTCCCACTAATCTCCGCAACTCGTTGAAGTTGGCCCTTTGAAGTCTAGGGCTACCGCCCTGCTGCAGGCCCTCGACACCCTGCGCTGGATGGTGAATTCCAGCAAGCGATGATCGCTGTCGCCCAGGTGGTCGAGGACCTGGAGGCCCCTGACCAGGTCATCGCCTGTGGCCAGGACCAGGTCCAACGGGGCATTTCCTCTGGTGGGACTGTGCACCTCCTGAATTAAGTATCTCAGCTAGGAACCTCCTGGGACAGTCCGACCTGGCTGACTGCTCCTCCCAGCAGATGTCTGGGTAATTTAAATCACCCATGCCAACTACATCCCTTGCCTTAAGTGCCTCTGCAAGCTGCCCCAAAAATTCCCGGTCCAGCTCCTCCCCTTGGCTGGGGGGTCTGTGGTAGACCCCACCGTTAGATCCCTCTCCCCACAGCCCCCTTGTATCTTGACCCAGAGCACTTCAGCTTGTCCCTCCTCCGACCCCATTTTGCTGGCAGAGGTTGTGTATTGCTCCTTGACACAGAGCGCCCACCCCCACCTTTCCTTCCCTCTCTGTCCCGCCTGTAAAGCTGATAGCCCCTAATGCTGACTGCCCAGTAGTGCGATGAATCCCACCACGTTTCTGTAAGGCCTGTTATGTCTGGGTCTGAACTGGCTATTCTGTCCTATTTCAGTGCCCAAACCATAAGACCAACCATCCTGTGCTTCAATGGTATGTGAGCAAAAAGTAGAGGCTCATTCACCACTTCACCCCTTGCACGTCTGGGGAGAGGGCAGGGACGATCCCATTGCTCCTGGCCCTCAAATGTGCAGGAGTCTAGCAAAGACAGCAGCATTCAACTTCCTCCCAGTCAGGGGGCAGCGGCAGGGGCATCCCCTTATCTCTTCAGCAGCCAAGAGAGCCATGCAGAAGTTGTACATCCACAGCCCAGGGACCACTGTGTCAGTCAGGCTCTTTTCAGCAGCTCCAGCTGATACAACATGTCTGCAAGCAACCCAGTGACACAGTGACAGGCAGGGTGACCTCGTGATCAGGACCTGGAGGGTTTTGATCCCAAGTTTTGCCACCCCCTCACTCTGCAACCTGGGCAGGTCATTTGACCTCACCGTACCTCTGCTCAGCTCTTGGCAGAGCAGTTCCAGCACTTCCCTGCTGCACAGGACAGTTTGGATGCACAAGGTCATCATTCCTATTAATCCGCATTTGCCTGTAAGCACAACTGCACCGAAACACGCCCCAGAGCGTCCAGAAGGGATCTAGACATATTAAGGGTCTTTGAAGGCCAGAAGCCTGCTTTATCTACTGCACTGCCATTAGCTGCTTCATCCCTAAAGCGCCTCCTCAAAACCTTAGGGTAGCTCACACGATCCCTGCTTATAAAACCAGATCCTGACTTCACTGCACGCCGTGCTCCTGTGGGACGGAGATCTGAGAGGGGCACATTCACATGGAAGCTTCCTCCAAGAGCTCCTTCTTGGCCTTACTCCATGTGATGGAGTAAGTCACACCGTGTTTCCAACCCGGTTTTTGTCATGCAGGGCAGCAGCCTTGCTTACAAGCAAACACCCCCACCCCCAGGGAGATCACCCCCAGGGGACCATCCTACCTCCAGCACATTTGTTTGGCAAATAAGAAGCTACAGAGCAATGTGGGTCAAGCAGGGAAGCAAATTCACTTGATCAGGACATGCAGTGAGGGGGATCTTTGGGTTTCTAGCCCGGAGGCAGAGGGAACCCTGAATCCAAAGCAGAGAAACAGGAGGCAGATGGGAGCAAGCCTCCAAGGTCCAGTGCTGCAGAGTGCAAAGACATCAAGAAACCCACCTGGGAAGACTCTGAGGTCAGTGGTTCAGGCTCTCTTTAGCCTTACAAGAGAACAAAATTCAGAGCAAAGTGATATTCAACCCGTGGCACTGGATTTATATCATGGACACCAAGTTTGGATTTAGCCCTAAAAATAATGGGCTGGGTTTGCTGCTGGCAGGATACCATGATGTCAGTGGAGGTCTGATACGGAGGATCTCGACCGCCTCTCCCAGTTTATACTGGAGGCTTTTCCAAGCTCCTTCCTAATGATGATTACACACATTCTTGAAGTGCTCATCCAGGCACCACTGACATGGATTAGATTAAGGCATCTGTTTCCAGCTCAACTGCTGTTACCATGCGGCCTTGGCATGCTACTCACCCCAACCGCTCGAAAAAGGAGAGTTATTTTGTGGTAGAGGGCAAGAAGAAGTCTGGGAGCCTTGTCTTTGCCTTCTGATTTCTGCGCCTCTGACTCCTACTCCCAAATGTCTGCGCAGAGCTACAAAGCCTGAAAGGTTTCTTTTCAGGTAAAAGGATGGTTCTCAAGTAATCCCATGCACCCAGGAGCTGAAGCTTTAAGAGAAAAGGCATTATTCTTATCACAAGCTGGGTCTTTGCTGGGGAGGCTGACAGTGGTAACCAGAGCAAGTGTCTTAGGTCTTTGTTTTCATAGATTTCATACACGTTAGGGCTGGAAGGGACCTCGGAAGATCATCGAGTCCAGCCCCCCGCCCAAAGGGCAGGAAGTCAGCTGGGGTCATAGGATCCCAGCAAGATAAGCATCCAATTTTTTCAAAAACAGATCATGCTTTGGGGGTCCTAGCTTGAGACTTCTATCTGATTTTTAAAACTGGGCTCTCGCTACAGAAAGGATGTGGATAATTTGGAGAGAGTCCAGTGGAGGGCATGGTTTGGGGCTGGGACATATGACTTGTGAGGAGAGGCTGAGGGAACCAGGCTTATTTAGTCTGGAGAAGAGAAGATTGAGGGGGGATTTGACAGCAGCCTTCAACTCTCTGCAAGGTGGTTGCAGAGAGGACGGAGCCGGGCTGTTCTCAGTGGCGGCAGACGACAGAACAAGGAGCAATGGGCCCAAGTTGCAGCAAGGGAAGTTGAAGTTGGATATTGGGAAAAACTTGCTCACTAGGAGAGCAGTAAAGCACTGGAACAGGCTCCCCAGAGAGGTGGTGGCATCTCCATCCCCGGAAGTGTTAAGACCTGGGTAGACGAAGCCTTGGCTGGGATCATCTCGATGATCTTTGAGCGGGGGGTTGGACTAGATGTGACCTCCTGCAGCCCCTTGCAACCCTCCTTTTCCATGAAACTGTGAGTCCAAATGCTGTTAATGAGAGCTGCTGCCAGTGGTCCAGACCATCAGAAATAATCACTCCATGTCCCAAACCTAGGAGCATCTTGGCTTGTGATCATACTGTTAATAATCAATTTGCCTTACTATGGACTAGGCCCCAACGTGACGCTGTTTTCTCACCTGCAAAGCAGGCAGGTTACCAAATCCCTGCATGTGTAGAGAGGTCTGCTGAAATATAAAGGTATGAAGAACTGGAAAGCAGCACTGTCTTTTTGTCTTGTGGACGACTTACACTAATATTACCCTATATTATTTCATGTAGCCCAGGTTTTCGTCACGCTAGTTTTTTAGGTATAACTCAGTTTGGGTACAACAGCATCTCAGCTGATCATACGAAGATTAACCTTGTGGTCATGGATTGCTTAATAAAATCACAGCCATTGCTCAACTGATGCTGGTGACAGGTAAGGGGCTAACCAACTGCAGGTGTCCTGCCTGCTTAACACTGCTAACCTCTCGATACCCCAGTCGCATAAAATGTGTGTGACAATCCAGCAATACTTTCTCTTCTGCCTTTCTCCAAAAGGCAAAGGAAGAAGGACCAAAATCCTCACTGGTGCAAAACAAAAGAGAAGCAGCAGCGTAAGCACATTCTCTGGAGAGAGAGGCTGGAAGCAAGATGTCACCAAAGGGTCAAAGCAGACAATGGGGACCTGTCACTTCACATCTGTATCCATGGAAACGCGTAAGGGGTTCAGAACAAAATTGGCAAAATTATTGATCACGGTAATGGCATCCACACGTGAAATGGAAACTGTGGGGCGTAAGTGCTGGATAAAAAGCGATTAGATCTGTGCATTTAGACACTGATAGGTTACAAAATTCACCTTTAGGAACCTAAAGCAATTTGGGTTTTAACAGGGACCGGTCTCTGATGCAAGGAGCTCTGAATCCAAAGAGACCAACAGAGGACGAACCGTAGACAGGGAGACGTGCCAGAGGGGTAGTATTCGGCACTCGGGACAGCTCCAGGTTTTTTTGCTTTCCTATTTGCCCAGTGTCTCCTTGCAGGCAAGACCGGGGCTGTGCGTGAGCGTCCTCCTCCTGAGCGGTACTGTTACAAGCTGCGGTCAAATGAGACTTCTCTTGCTCATCCTGAAAACACGCAGAATGCCAGGACTTACCACGAGAGAGAAAACATCTGGATGACGGCGGGTGGATCAATGGTCCAAACGGACAACTGGAGCCCAGGGTTCGCAAGTCTTGATCCCACCTCTGATGCAAACTCCCTGAAGCCACAGGCAGGTCTGTTCCTCTCACTCCTCAGCTCCGCATTCTCCAAAACGGTGTCCCCCGCCTGCCTTCCAAGGGTGATGAGAGTATTAAGATTTGAAAAATGTTACGGGAGTCCCAGGCCATTCATTCATAGGGTCCCGAGCTTTGCCCTGAAGTAGCCCCTGCTCCATCATTCTCCTCCCAGTTATTGCATCCCTATGACTCTTAAATCAGCCAAGAAGACTAAGACTCAGTTGCCCTAAACTAAAAGTATATTTACTGAACCCTAACAGACACAACTCTAACTAAAATTGATTTGTCATTAGCAGTTCAAAAGTTAAGATCTGTAGTGGGTCAAAGCAGGTGGTCGCCACCCCGTGATGTTGTGAACGCAACTTTGCTGGTTGATCAGGCCGCGAAGTCTTGTCCGGGGCTCCTGGTTCCCACGGCTGATGTTGAGATAGGATCTTGGATCGGGGACAGGATCTCTTCAGGGGTCTTCTGAAGGGTACACCCTCTCACCTCTCTTTACAGCCTTCCAAAACTACAAACAGACATCACGTATGTCCCAGGAGAAACAATTTTATCCCGTGCAGTCATTCACACGTTTGTGTCCATTGTCCCAGGACAAATCCTAAAAAAGGTTCATGGGATAAGAAGTGCTAAAGGTTTGTCCCGGTCATCACAAAGTGCATCTGCGCGGCTGTCCCAGGAGCACGTCACTGAATCAGTGGCAGTGCATTCAGCTGCTCGCTGAACCCTGACTGCAAAGGCAATGTGGATACACATCAATCCTGGGACTTTTCTGCCCTGAGAAAAAAAATAATACGGGCACAGCTTATCCCAGGACAAATGTAATGTCTGTTTCTAACCTACGAGACCTGGTGCTCTGCTCCGGCATGGAAAGGTTCAGTGCTCACACGTGCACAAGCCAAGCGGTTCACCAAATGCTGAGCAAACCCAATTTCTCTGCCAGTGTCCTAGTGTCCACTCCGGAGAGAGACAATCTCGTCTCTCTACTTCTCGTGGCCCGGCAGGCTGGCAGGGGGGGGGGGGAGGGCACAGAGCATGCCCTCCCTCCCACCCCTGGGTGTAGACCAGCAAGACACTGCTCCAGCGAAACTCCTGGCAAAGGAGACATTGTTCGGAAGGAGAAAATACAGAGGGTCATGTTTCTGAGCTTGCAGTAACTCGTGTTGACAGGGCTGCGCTACAAGGAAGTTCAGACGTGCGCAGTCATGGCTCGCGGGGACGGACCGCGCTCCTGAGTTCACTTCCTCTGCCGGAGTCGCAGCTGGTGGGGGCTGGCTATAATTAGGGCTCAACATATGCAGACAGCGACTGCAAACCTTACAAACACCCCTGCTGGCCTCCAGAGTCTGCTGCTGAAAACAGCTACGGATGCGTCACGGATTGCGGTCCAGGAATAGAAAGATCGAAAGGCGGTGGCACACGAAGCCCCGAGCTGCATACAGATCCCTAGGCACGGAGACGATTAGTTTTCACCAGGAGTCGGATCCGCTTGGCTGCAACCAGAACTGTGCTCGTCTCGCAGCGGCAGAAAGGTGCAAGGGAAGTACGGGAAAAGGGGGAAGCCTCGATTTCCCAAAAGCCAGCTGAAGCGTCCAGAGCTGGCGCTTCAGATCTGGACCCGAGCAGACCACTACTGTGCAGCATCTGGCCAACAGAAACGGGCCTAGGGCGTTATAACAGAGCATAATTGCACTGCAGGGCTCCATCTGCTCTCCCAGCACCTAAACATCTGCTTAACATCGACAGCAGAGTGCCTCGAGGCACACAATGAAAAGGTCCCTTTCCCCGGACAATAGGAAGCATTAGTGCAAGACTGGGTCCAATTGTCTGGTAGGCAGCTTCTGCTGCTGTGTATCTGTTACACCAGCGCCCTTTCCCTGCCCTCACTTGGTTTTGCAAGCTCTGTCCTTTGCCGACAACTGAGACTCGCTGCACACTGGCTGGCATGCGTTGAACGGAGCCAGGGAAAACGGGAATTTGGCACTTCCCGCCTCTACGGTTCCTCGCCCCGAGAGGATTTCATGCAAGCTCAGGACACAAGCCCCAGAACACCTCTACACAGTGGGCAACTACCTTGATCCTGATTTTACAAGCAGGGAAACTGAGGCACAGAGCATCTAAGCAGCTTGCTGAAGGGGTCAGCACTTCCCCTTATTATAAGGAACAATCCTACTGCATTACCTGTTCATCTGGCACCTGCCGAACACTGGGAGCAATGTTTTCAAACGTCAGTGCCTGAAGTTAGGTCCTCACTTCTCTAATTAGATGCACGTTACCCAGCACCCACACTTCTCCTTGGGCTTTAGCAGGAGGTGCAGTTGCTTAGGACCTCTCAGGATCAGGCCCCTACCCTAGCAAACTGATGCTAGTCCGAATGTGGCATCCACTACAATAGATGGGACAAGCAAGTGCAGAGACGCGTCCTTAAAGTAATTACTGGCATCCATTTCCCATTAAGAAGGCATCTGCTTGTTGGCTCAACCAGCCAACAGTTTGTTCCAGAAGAAGCCGCTCTCGGAGCATATTGACAAAAATTGGGGGGTTCTTCAAGCCTGGATCACATGAGGGTGCATTTCTGCAGTGAACCAGCACCACGGCTTCGAGACAGAGTTTTGTCTATGCTGATTGTGTAAGGAGGGCTGTGTGTGTTGTCAATAGTTCACACCAACGGTACACCCACCTGCCCCCCTACACTGAGTACCCACAGATTCAGCGGGCACTGAAACGTGTTCCCAGCGCACAGCATTTCACAAGACCGGTTCCTTAAAGATGAGCCATGTCTGGTTCCTATCAGGTAGGACATCAGACCTTAACTAGAGAAGCAAAGGTCTTTTTCATGATCGCCTTTGTGGAACTAACTGTATGGTTGGGAGAGACGGTGGACAACCTCTCAGACCCCAGCTGGGCTAACATCCCTTCCAAGTACGCAAGTGGTCCCATAAAAACTTATCAGACAAAAAGCCCTTGCTTCTCACATGCATCCTAGACCGTCACAGCTACAGCACTCCAACTCTACTAAAAGACTAAGCATGGGCCTGAGAGCTAGGATCCCTAGCCTGTGACAGTGACCTCCACAGCATCTTGAATAGATCTGGTTGGAAAGATTCCAAAAAACCAATGAATCCCTGGAAATTTGCCAATTTGGTGACTTGGGCACATGCTGCAGAGACCGTGTGATTTTGCTGAAACACTGCGTGCTCACCTGCCAGGGTCTCAGGCAGCCCAGCTGATGGACTACTGAAGAGCCTGGGGTGCCAGGAGTTGCAGCTCAGGGTCATTGAGACAGGCACATCCTCTCAGGACACCACTCCTGCCTAAAAAAAAATGTGTTCAAACCTCTGGTTTTCATCTCCACTGGACTGTTCTCAGACTCATAGAAAATGAGGGTAGAAGGGACCTCAGGAGGTCACATCTAGTCCAACCCCCTGCTCCAAGCAGGACCAGCCCCAAACTCCATCATCCCAGCCAAGGCTTTGTCTAGCCGAGTCTCAAAAACCTCCAAGGATGGAGACTGCACCACCTCTCTAGGTAACCCATCCCAGTGCTTTACTACCCTCCTAGTGAGAAAGTTGTTCCTAATATCCAACCTAAGCTTCCCTTGCTGCATGACTTCCCTCTGCCTTCATGACTACATGACTCCCCTCTGCTGAGAAATCACCTTGGCCAAGTCAGAGATCCCTCATGCCTCAGTGTTGCCATCTCTAGAGTGAGGACGGTAACACACACTCCCTTCCCCACAGGCCACTTCCAGCGTGGGGATGAGGCTTAGCAGAAGGCACTGGAGAGGATGGGACACAGCGCTAAGTGGCATTATCTCCACTGGCGTGCTCTGCTTTATCAAGCAGTGTGCTGTAGTCGGCGTGCCGTCCTAGCCTCCCTGCCTGATCATATCAAGAATTAGACAGTGAAAAATTCATTAGCACCATTTCCCCGCTATTCCCACACAATGCTATAGCTAAGCGATGTGCAAGAGGAGCAATGTGCAACTGGCCTTATTAATTGGTCAGCCGTGCTGGTGCCATCTCAGAGTGCACCAAGTGGATTTGACATGTTGCTGCTCCCCATGCACTGATCTTTAAAGGACGCAGCCTGACTCGACACGAGTTAGAGACTGCTCCAACTGAAGGACGAGTCTAATCTTTCTCCACGAGCTATGCTGGGCAGTACAGATCAACTACCCTCCCATGCCACCAGCCTACTACTCTGCATTTCTGTAGCAGCTCCCATCCAAGACTTGCAAATGAATGTACAAATGCATTGTAAGGGCAAGGCTATCTTGGCTTAGATCTCATCCATACATTAAAACAAAGGTAGAAAAGGTCATCTCAATTAGCCTTGGGATTCGAATACTTTTGCATGGAGATATCACCCACAGACTGACTTACACCCTGCTGCAGCATCTGGAAGTCTCTTCCCATTCACTAACCTTGTTGCAGGGGCTTCACAAAAGTTTCCTGCTGACCCAGTTCAAGCTCAGACATGTGTCCACCCAGTGACAAAGTGGCTTGAGATACTGTGACATCACAAACAAGAGGTCTACCTGGGTTACGGGCCAGAGCACACCCAAATATCACACGCACGCAGAAAGGGGAATGCTGAGCTTTTTCTCTGTTTCACATCTGAGCAGTTTAACATGTTAGAAAAACAAGAAACAGGCCCTTGAAACTGAGTAGTGTTGATTGGTAGCTTTGTCCCACTTATCAAAGTCCTGCCAATGCTGGAGGGATCCAGTGAAAGAGATCACCATGCACAGCAGAGGAGCTTTTAATTTACCTGGAAGCCCACGTACTCAGCAGCTTGCAACCAGCACCATACCTAGACTGCTGGCAGCCCCAGGTGAACTTTTAGTATCAGAACCCCCTTTGCCAGAGATAATGATAATAATAATTATTATTATTTTCACCATTTTCAGGCCCCCTTTCTGTCCAGGCCCTGGGCGGCCACCCGGTTTGCCCGTACCTGTGTCCGGCCCTGCTTGCAACAGTGTGCAAAGACAAAGCCTCTCCTTGTTTGCAGGGTGAAACATTCCCAAGTGTTCCCACAACTGCTTTGGGTGTTCAGATACTCTGTTTACAAGCACCTCTAGTTCTCTCCACCCCGTGTGCCAAAATGGATCTATGGCGACATAAAGACACTCATTGCTATAAGAGCCAGGCAGGAGGGATGAAGTCCATTCTAGGTCCTTTACATTGACCATTTCAGGAAAATTAGCTGTGTCCCTCTACCAGGGTCTTTGCTTTGACATATCAGTCTCCTCACTCTTTGGAGAAGAGCATAGCAAGAGCATTTCTCCTACTTTAAGCAGAGAGGTCATTTATAAGCTGGATGCCTCAACAGGTTATCAATGAGCTGCAAAGCCTCCTACCCATAGCTCACTCCTTCAGATGCAGCTCCTGTTAGAAGTGGTGAAGTTGGTGTCCACCTGAGAAGGGGACTGCCACTCAGTCCTCCTGATGTAGCTGATGTCCTGCTGAACAGGGGTCTACATCATAATGCCGCCGTGACAGCCGGTCCCTTTGCTGGCAGTCCCAGCAGAGCGGGCCACATGGATCGCCTCATCACACAAGTGGTCTGTCCAGCTCAGGGTGAAGGTACAATGGGGCAGGGTGTGGAGAAACCTGCCCTGTGACCCCATATCAAAACAAAGCCCCATAATCCCAAATAATCAGACCCAGGGGAAACTTGCTCCCTGATCCCAAACTTGCTGATCAACAGGAATCCTGGTTTTCTCTGATTAAAAAAAAATCCCATATTCTCTGATTTAAAAAATCCTAAATATATATATATATATATCTACACACACACACACACATATACATATTACACACACACACATATTTGGGATTTTTTATCAGAGAATTTGGAATTTGCTTATTTTTTATCGGAGAAAACCAGGATCTCTGGTGACCAATCTGGCCTGGGTGCATGAGCAGAGAGCCCACTAGCCAGGTGCCTGATAGGTTTTGAAGTTTCATTAAGCAGCAGCAGCAAACACAAGCCAGTCTCATGTCTCTCTCCTGGCCGATGTCCAGCACTGCAGGAGAAGATGGATAAAAAAAATGCTGAGAAGCCAAATGATATATTCAAGGATGGGGGGGGATGTATTCCTGGCCCAGCAGACAACCAGCAAATCCCCAAAGCATCAGTTTACCAAACAGCTTCAACATGCAAACAACTGCAGGGTAGTCACTTGTTCTCTCAAACACCAAGCTCACAAAGCCATATAGCCCATATTCTGATAACTATTTCAAGAACACCCTTCTTCTGTCGTACTATTTAGAGGTGCACCGATATATCGGTCCATGTTGGATCAGCACCGATAAAAGGAAAATGGACGTTACTGGCAATGGGCTTTTTTTGGCTGGTGTAGCCGATAATGTCACCGATAAATGCTATGTGCATGAGCACACCCGCAGCGTGCACGTGGCCAGGAATGCAGCCTGGCAGCTCGGAGCCCAGTGTCCAGCTAGTAAGTCTATAGGAGGGAATGGGCACGGGGGTGGCAGATTGAAGCTGCCACGGTGAGGGAGGGAGTGGGCCAGGGGCAAGGGCAGGGGCTGCTCAGCTGGGGCAGGGCAGGGTGTAAGATGGAGTCACAGGTGGCTCATTTAGGGGCTGCGGGAGTGGGGGGGGAGGAGGGGCAGCTCCCTGCTTGGCGTGTACCCCCAGGGGAGGCATGGGGGCCATGTGTCCCCCAGATTTGTGTTCAGGCTGAGGGCAAGCTGCCCGCTGCAGGCTCGGGGCTGGGGCTGCACACAGGGTGGGCGGCAGTTGTGGCACTGGGAGCGGGGCTACGGGGTGGGCTACAGCCAACCCAAAATTCTCCATTGCCAACTCATAGCCCCCTCCCAGTGCCACCGCCTCTGCCCACCGTGCCTGTCCTGAGAGCAGCCCTAGCCCAGCCACCGCTGGGAGACAGGGCAAGCAGAGGCAGGCTGGGGAAGCCTCTCTGTTTGCTGGTTTGTCTTCCCATCCTTGCAAGGCCTCTGTTATCCAACGCCACCCCCTGGCAGAGTATTCTGTAAAATAAAATCACGCAGAAGGTGAAACAGAGCAGCAGACAACCGGCCACTTCTGGGGATCGGTAAGAAGAGCCTCCTCCAGCATGGAGAGACCGAGATGCCATTTAAACCAGTGCCTGCCTGCCTGGTAAAGCTCAGCTGGCAAAAAGACCAAATCAGAAGTGACAGGATGACATTTGATATGCAATTAGCTTCCTTGTGGAGCTGCCCCATTATCTTATTGTTAATTACATGTTTGCTCTGTTTGAGAAGCGATACCTCCTCATTTCAAATTTGCTCTCTGGCTCTGCTCTTTGATCGGTCCCTGCTGGAGAGCTGTGAACCCCAAACCAAACCTCCATGTAGGAACAAGTGCGATGCTCTCTAAAGCACCACATTTATGCTGCGGTGAATGGGAGGCTTTTGTGCTTCCCAAACATTTTGATCTGGCCCCTGCATTTACAAGGCAGGTAGGAAAGAGGACACAGCCACAGACAGTTTTTACGCAAGCCAGCTCCATGCACTGCAGCAGACCCCGCGTGGCAGAAGTAGGTCTCTAAGTGACAGGCTTTGCCCCCGCTCGTATTCTGCAAAACTCCTGCTCCTCAAAAAAAAGCTCACAGCGCAGAGAAGCAGCAGGTGACTAGTCAAAATTAGGGACACAGAGCTGTTCCTTCACAGCCACAAGCCAAGGCTTATTAAAACAATGACACCGTTCAATAAATACTTAGATATAGGAGAAAAATCTCAGCGCTGCTCACCCACTGCCGACTGAAGCCAGTGGGTATAAATACGAGAATTTCTCTCTCTGCATCAGACAGGCGCGGTTCTGCTTTTAGTGTTTTAGGTATTCTGTCTCCCCCTTTCTCCACATGCAGTGTCCAGTCAGGTGTCCCTGGAAAGCAGTTTATGGACGACTATCCACCTGGCCTGCTACAGAGCAGAGCATTAATTTCAGGATTACAGGTCTAATTAAGACAAAACTCCATCATTACAAAACTGGCGGGGCCAGAACGGCATCCCTGTCCCGTCCGACTCGCTAACGGTCAGAGCGTGCAGAGAGACAGATACTGTGCAAAGATGGCTTAGTCCAGCTGGGGTTCATTTAAGAAAAGCGATGAAAGCTAACGTTAAGAGCAGTGCAGCAGGGAGCAAATAAAAAGGCCAAAGCAGAGATTTAAAAAGTTCCTGCACTAAACAAGCTCATGCTTAATTGATACAAAGACACGTCGTACCAGCCCGGCTGCAGATTTCAAGAGTGCTCTGATGGCACAAGCCCCCTTTAAATTAAAGTATACCACTGGCCTCTCTCTATCTAAAACTCGGGGATCCTTTTATGATGCCACTCAAAGTTGTAATAAACTTCTCGAAACAACACGCTCCCATGTCCCCTCTCCCTTATGGTTACGTAAAGGCAGAAGCAGATGGGCGGTGTTTTCAGGGCCTATTTTCTTTTATAAGAAACCAGAAGACCCCTCTGAGAAGCAGCTTATGCCATTTCTTGGATGCAAGCCCCTGAAATGAAAGCTGCAATTCTCCCTGGGAGAAAGCAAGCAGAACGTGTGATAATGCCTGGCTCCAAGGGGGAGATCAGGGTTTCAGAAAGCAGAAGGACGGACTATTTTGCAGCCTGTCGCGCTGAAGCGGTCCCATCCCCCACGTCGCTCTGATAATTAACGGCTCTACCTGGAGAGGAGAGGCCGTATTACCTAATAAAACGGGACGGAGGGGAGATGGATTTTCAGAACAGCCCACCTCCCCTTTGGCTCACCCCCATCAGAGATGAGACACGCTCTCCAAGAAGGGCTCAGCTTTGGTTCTGGCAGGAAAAATGGGTGATTAGAGCCGAGCTCCTTTGCAAATCTGCCCTGCAGCTACTCCAGCCCATGCTTACAGCACAGTCTCTGGTACCACCCAAATGACACCCTATTTTTGGAGGTGCTGAGCACCCACAACTCTGATTGAAGGGAGCAGAGGTTAGCAGTGCTTAGCATCTCTAAAACATTAAGCTGTTAGTAATTTTAAATCAGGGACTGAAAACCTGCGGCAGCCACGTTTGAAAAGGTGGCCCTCCCGATGAATGTTACCACACATTCGGTAATAGTTTGTGAAGTGCCACTGCATGGAGAACGACTCTAGTTTCCTTTGATTTTTTTTTTTGCTAGCTTGATTTAACGGGAGTAGCCCAAGTGGTTGGCTTCTGCTGTTCTAGGGAAGGGTTTGTACTTGCTGCCACTCTCCTGGGGCCGTTTTAGGCAGGTTCCCAAAAAGCTTTTAGGCCCATGGTACCAAAGGACTGAGAACGAGAGCCCAAGAGCCAGCCTGTAAACATCGCCAAGCTCGGAGGGCTTGGGCTTGGGCCCTTGCATCAGCTATTGGTACGGACAGGCAGCATTTACAAAGTTTATTTCTGAGTCCGGGTTTAGATTCACTTCCTTAAGAAACAGAGACGCTGCACCACCGCGCAGGCCCAGGAACTGCGAGCATGGTCCTCCGTTGCAGCTGCAAGGGAGATTTGTGAAAGCAATGACTGCCATAGCGGGACGTGGCCAGGACAAAGGGGGTCAACCCCATATGTGCAATGCAACAGAGCAGATTTCCCCTTCCCACACTCAGGTCTGTAGGATGTTTGCTGGGTCCCTCAACAGCCAGGGCTGGATCACTCTTGTCGTTTCTACTCCCCAAAGAAAGCCTCCTCAGACGAGCAGTGGCCTAGCTTGTCCTTGCTTAGCTTGTGATAAAATCCGAGGACTAGGTCGCCTAGCTTTTGACCATCTGAATACAAGGAACAATTTTAACAGTAACTTCCCAGCCCAGAATAGGACAACAACGCTACCAGCAGAGTCGGCATCGACACGTCAGTAGTGCTACCCCGTGTTTCACAGCATATCCCTTAGGGACCACTGCCACATCCTTCTTGCGGCCAAGCGTCACGGGTCCAATACTCAAAGCTGCAGCAGGAAAGACGCAGCTCCCAAAACGTGTGCTAACTCCCCAGCTGTGCTTGCCCCCATCTTACCGTTGTGCTTGACCACGTCATTAAATTGTGGCCTTTACTTTCTTCCCCATCTCCGTATTCAGAGAACAGAAAACAACAATATTTGCTGCCTCTCCTGGCTGCGATGGCATTTTCTTTTAGTCGCATGAATTTGGATCATGGACCAGGGTCATCGCTCGTAGAGGACTGTAATTCACACCTTTTCATCCTACAATTTGAGAGCAAGACAGGCAAGGAAGATGAAGACTTCAGTGAAATCCAGCATTACAAGCAGGCCTGTTGTGAAGCTGCAGCCAGACCAGCCTTGCAGCTGTCACTATGGCCAGAAGAGCGAGGAATAAGTCAGGCAAAAATACATAGCCATGGACCCAGATGCTGGTGTGGCTGGAAAATAAATACCCTAGAGGCCCTGGCCTGTGGATCCTGCAAGATGGCAATCACCTAGATGCCAAGCTGTGAAATGTAGCACAACAACATGGCTTTTCCCTTTTATTGGTGGCTACTGTCTTGTTTAATTTAGAGCACTATTTTTTCTAGGCATTTTCTTGCGTGCAAATACACATAAAAGACTTGGCAATGGGTGCAGAGGAGAAAGTGATCTAGTTATCCCACAAACTTTTAAATATAATCAGCACAGAAGGTACATGTATTTTGTACAATAGACCCTTATTAATATTTTTGGACTGTCATGGGAGTTGCCTGAAGGAGGGCTGGCTTTGACTTCTTTGTTATCCTGTATTACATTCAGATGTAATAGGCTCCCTCCCATTTGCCTCCCCGTTGTATTTACCAGTGAGAGTGATTTGATGAGACTTCCAAGAGGTCAATCTAACGCACAGCTTCGCACGGCAGTGTGTAATGTGTAATGAGAGAGACAGATGTGGCAAGCTCTCGGTCCCCAGCCCTTGGAGGTCAGCATCACACAGGCTGCACAAAGCAATCGTGAAAAAAAAAAAAAGTGGCCTGGTGTGTGCCAGGTGTACCATGAAATGAAGACGGGCTTGAGAGGCTTCGGAGATCCCATGCGTGCAGTCACATGTGCCCAGCCACAAAGCTGTGGTTCTGTCGCCCCCCCCTCCCTCCCTCCCTCCTGCACACATCTGTGAACACGTCACAAGGATGCAAACACAGAAGCCAATGAGCTT
>NW_017729019.1:7191291-7201520 GCF_001723915.1 Gavialis gangeticus | reverse complement strand
ACAGCAAGAAAGAGGGCTTTTTTTATGTGTCCTTAACCCAATAAGGGGACAGCACAGCGCACAGACGCCTCTTTATCACTGGAGAGCCATGCTGTGCTGTTCGGCATATTAGCAACTCCACCAACTTATTACAATCAGGGCAGTGTAATTAAACATGAGGTGGCTGGTGGTACCACCCCAACTGGGCAGGGGCCAGGAAGGGCTCAGGACCTGGGGGAAAAGAAAGGACACAGGCTGGCAAGGACCAAGCTCCTCGACTGCTTGCAGAACAGCAGCACTTTGCACTGTTTACACGCCAGATTAGTGCCAGCTTCTCATTGCACACCCAGTTCAAGCCAAAGACTGTGGCTGGAGCATCTCAAAGCAGGTCAATGAGCAGAGCCGGTCTTCATCCCTTGCCCCTCTTTCAAACGCCTTGCAGAAGCCTCAGCAGCGTGTGGTGCAATATTCCCTTGGCATTAAGACGAAGGCCCCCACTTTTGGCCAGTCCTGGCACACCTTTCCCCACCCAACTCTGCAGACATCCTTTGCCATGTGTGTTTAACCCTTGGAGGCTAAGGGTGGTTAAACAGCAAGCAGAGGGCCCTTGGGGTTCAGTAACCTGGACAGCTGCAGCAGGAGCAGCGTTAACCAGGTGCCCGGCTGGCGCTAACCCTATACTCGCTCCAGACTCATCGTCAGGCAAAGAGGAAGGAAGGAGCTTCCTAGGGGGTCTTTGCAAAAACAAGGGTCCCGATGGCAGATGGATGAAGGCAGCCCGGGGACCTACTCGGCGAGGCTGTAACTAGCCTAGGGAAGAGACTCCAACCTGAGACCGGTGAGCAGCAGCCCTGGAGAGCCCCGGTGAAGCCTCCCGCGCCCAACTTGCAGAGGTGATATTTTTGTAGCCAACCAAGACTGGCTTCTTGCCGTTGTGGCAGTCGGTCCGGAGGAGACCGATTCAGGAAGGGCCCAAAACAACGTCTCTGGCTGAAGCTATGGGTGATGTCCTCCATGAGGGGAAGGTCTACGCAAGATGCTTCCTCTGAGACCGACTCAACTCTCACTCCGTGAACAATATGACACTCGTATAGCCTCAAACCACGGCCCCTCCAGCACAACCTAGACGGTGCAGTGGAGTTCCCTTAAGCCGCAAAAGTCCTTCCTGAAGGCTGAAACAAATGGAGCTGCTGGCACCCCCTGGAGATAACAAGCAAAAAGCTCTGTGGGGTTATGGAAACCCTGGTTCCCCTATGCCCTGTTCGTGGGACTCTCCTCTTCATATCCCTTTTACATCTATTGAGGCCAAGCTTGGCCTTGGCAAACGCCCTCCTACGTTCATCTCTGCTCTCGTTTCTTCCAATCTGCCCTTCTAAACGCATGCCTATTTTCCACCCATCCTCCCTTGTTATCCCTTCCTTAGAGACGTCTGATCTCTCCTTCATCCATATCCCCTTGTAGCCGGGCGCTGGGGTGCTCCTGCCACTTTCAGGGGAGAAGCTGCCAGAGAGGGGAGAGCTCCCAGGTCGTTTGGGGGCTGATCACAGGCTCACCTGAGCCAGGAGGGCCAGGCTGGGAGCCTAGCTATGAGAGTGAGAGGAGGGGAGGTCTCCGTAGGAGGACTCCCAAAAGAGCTGAGAAGGTCGGGGAAGCAGAAAAGCTCTGCAGGCCTGGGAGCTGGAGAATATAGACTAGAGCAGAGGAAAAAGGGTTTATGCAGGCAAAGGGCCTTTGTTTTATGGGGATAATAACCTCCGAGTTGCAAGTCTTGAGCCCTGCTGGAGACGGGCGCAAGGCCTACAGAGAGCCCACCAGCCCAGAGAAGGGGCAGAGAGCAAGGGAATGGTGCCTACCAGCCCAGAGGAGGGTGGGAATACGGGAGCAAAGCCCCCCGGCCCAGAGAAGGGGCTGAGGGGGGCACAAAGGGAGGGACTGCATGAGGACCCAGGGATTCAGGGCAGAAAGGGATCCGGGTGGTCTGAGAGGGGCTAAGGGAAACAAATAGCTGAAGTGATGACACCTGCAAGGCTTGCTGTGATGCAGGGGAGGAATGGAGCTACACAAATGGCCCTTCAGGCCACAGGGGTCTTGCAGGGGCACTGCCAGGAGGAGAGGGCTAATTTCACTGACTGAGGCTAATGAGGTCCAGGAGAGACCTGGTGAGGGGTTGACTGGACCCAGGCTCTCTCTAAGGTCCATTTGCAGCTTCCTTTACTTAACCTCAGTAACAACAAGGCTGGCAGGCAGGTACCTGAGAAGGCAACCTTGGAGACCGAGCCAGCCAGGAGTCGTAAGATGGTCCCCGTGGCTCAAACCTGCTCTGCCCTTCCTCAAACATTCTTCTTTGGAAACACTTGTCAAGAGGGATCAGCCATCAATTCAGGATCAAACCATCGTAGAGAGCCTTGCATGGTCTGAGGCGTTGTATCTACATGCAATTTGGATGGAGAGCACCTTGGAGCAAGGAGCTCGTCTCCCCTTCCATTTGCAACACACGATACACAACACCCCAGCTAGGGTAAAAGGAAAGGTCTAGTAATCAAATACTGCATGAGGCCGCTGCACCCAGATGATACAGAGAAAGCAGGGGTCTGTCTTTTTTTAAAATGGAAAGCCCCGATCATTCAAAATAATGGCAACTACAGCACCAAGGCACTGCATTAGGCACTTTCCTAATATTTACCCCACCCCACAAGGACCTCCTTGAAAGCTGGGGCTACTCAAAGTAACCTGCAATACAGTGCAAGGGGATCTCAATAAATTTACCTTTCCTGTAGCTTAGACAGAGCAGCTGATTGCACAAGAGCCTGCACATACCACCCAACGCAGGCTCTTATTGCCATGCCTATCATCACGGCCTGGGCTTTTCGGGAGGGATTTCACATGCAGCTTGACAGTGAGTTGCTGCAATGTCTGCAGTGTCTTAGAAGGGTTGTAGGAGCCCATCGGCCTTGTCACCGGGAGACAGCATGGTGTGCTGTCAAGGAGGTGCAACTCAGAAGGGAATCTGCCAGGATCACAAAGGAGGTGAGAGTCGCAATGCAACACGATGTGACCAGGGCACAGCATTTCCCTTTGCAGTCTCACCTGAATGTCTGGATTAAGCTCCCCTCTGGCAGGGCACTTGGGACTGGGATGAGCATTCACTATGAAAGCCGGGGGGAAGAGGTCAGCTCTTTCTAACACAGCATCCCAGGTTGCTGCCAGGTGGCCGTCGGGACCTTCCACATCCAATTTTTTACCAGACGAGATGAATTTCAGGCCTAGGATCGCCTGCCGGGAGCCCTCGCTCTAAAGACGGCAGAACCAAAGCAGCAGGACATAATGAGGAGATGGGTCCAAGACATGGTTTTGGTCTGTCCTAGGCTACCTCCCCAACCCTATGAAATACTGAACATCTTCAGCTTCCACTGCAGGCAGCGGGGACGGAAGGGGCTCAGCACCTTCAGAATTAGGCTCCAGATTCATAACACACTATCTGCGATGGTAGGGTTTCCTCTAACAGCCGCGGGCATTCATGTTCTTCATTTAACCACTGCCAGAGGCCCGATGCAGACCAACAATGGCATGGGATTTCTTGATACTGCTCCTCCAGGGAGCTCTGCTTCCTCCTCTGCCATTGCCTCTGCATCCCTAGTCCTTCCCTGCGGCCTGGGAGACGTTCAGTTGTTGTTCCTGCTCCCCTTGGGCTGCTCCTTGGGTCTGTAACACCACCGCACTGCTACAATGCCAAGCAGAAGGAACCGGAGAGCTAGTTAACCTGAGTGAGGGAATGGTGGGATTTAGCCAGCCAGACAGCCCGAGGTGCAAGGGCCTCCAGGATGAGGATGCTCCAGACACAATTAAGGGCCATTCTTCCCTCCTGCCCTGGAAAACAGCTACCTGATGCAGCCCTGCAAAGCCATCTCTATTTGTGAGGGTGTTAATCCTTTCCTCCTTATCTCATTAACTGTGCATTGTGATTAGTATAAGAGGGCTGAGGGTCTAAATCCTCTTCTTTTAATTTAATCCATCATAACAACAAAGCCAGGTTTCTTTCAGTCCTTGTGAAGAAAAATTAACAGCCTGCTTAGCATAACAATGTCTTGCAGCAAATTCCCACTCAGCTGGGCTTCCAGGCTTATATAGCAAGCATCCCAGAGAGCAGGGGAAGATGAAGCAGCACAGGTAAGGGAAAGAGAGCAGTCATCATGACATATGCCCTGGTGGAGAAGAGAGCAAGAGTCATCCTCTAGCATTCCTCTTTTGGAAAGAAATCTGCAGGCCAAGGAAGGGTTTAGTTAGACCCCAGAGAATTTTTTGAATGAATTTGGTTTCAAAGTTTTGACAGGCCCCTCTGAGACCAACAAGGCATCTTCCAGCCACAGTCAAACGAGATACCTGCCATGTGTGGAAATGATTGCCAAGGGAACTTGGACTAAAATGTACGTGGGCATTTTAATAAGCATTATATTAAAAAGAAAATCAAGTGTTTCCAGTGGAAACAGGTGTTTTAGATACAGCTCACAGGAGCAACTAGTCAGCACTACCAGATTTCTGCAACGGTATGGAAGGCCACCATCTCCACGGTGGTGATATGGAAGACACCTGTGTGTCTAGTTTTAACTGTTTGAATTCAGGCAAGCAGCTAAAGCTTAAGTCCCTGCTTCTGCAGAAGACTTACGCCTGCGTGTGACGGCACTGCCAAATCAGGAAAATTCAAAACATCAAAATAAATACGTCAGCGCTGTCTAATGCACAAGGCCAGGAGGGGACCCTGACTAACCCCTTTGTGCTTTGATTCGATCGGAAGGATTGCAATGCAGAAGCAACAGCATGAGTAGCTAAAAGGGGACACATCTTAGCAGGCAAAGAATCTTAATCTATGTTACGATTTGCAACGTAGATGTATATTTTTAAGTAGTAACTTCCTAAATGATTGAATATTCAAAAGCAACTGCCTAGAGAGAAAATACCCCAGGAATTTCCCCAAACTTCCCATTTTCCTTGCCAATAGAAGACAGAGAGGGACAGAGGATGGAAGAAGGGAAAAATCCAACAAACCTTTTTTTCTGAGGGTTCAGAAAAAGATAGAAACTTTCAGATCTCCACACCTGGCTTTGGAACAGCTGTCCAACTGACTCTCAACGGGATTAGGCTCTTGCATTAATGGACTTTCAGGGACTCAAGCAGGGCAGAATAAAATCACAGTTAGGCTCCTAAATCCACTTAGACAATAGGTGAAATAGAATCTGGCCCTTAAGTCTCTCTCCCTGCCTTGTCATATTGAATGTAATAGTTCGAATGCTTGTAATAAATACCCATTAGCCAGCTTAGAAAAAAGGCAAGGTTCATCTTCTTTTCTAGGCCATTGCTTGTTTCTGCAAACGTGCTGAATGTCTTGATTCTGAATTTTATCTTTAGAGGCCTTGCAGCAAACGCGCTGAATGTCTTGGTTTTTGAATTTTCTCTCTAGAGGGCTTTAACAAAGTTAACCTAAAAGCGACCCTTGGGCAAACTCTCCGAGAGATCGAAACCTAGGGGCTTTTGGAAGCGGGTTGGCAAGAGAGGTCACAGCAGTGGTGTGGAAAATTTCCCAAAGACGACCCAGGAAAGGAACCTGTTGGGTAAAACATCCGAGCCCGAATTTGGGAGTAGTGACGGGTTTGGGTAGGAGGGGCCCAAGACGGCAACTCGCCCAATAAAAACTGTAACCTACAGTCCCAATTTGGAGGTAACCTCACTTGCAGAACACCAAAGGAGGACTCGCAAGCATCGGCCGGATCAGACCGATCCCCTGAACCCCCCTCTCCGTGAACACGATCTCCCGTTCACACTGCAGCTGCGGAGCGCCCAAGTGGGACCGAAGGAGGGGACTCGTTCCTATCGCTGCTGAGACCAACCCTAAAACCATGACTGAAGAATGAAAGTATCCCTGGGGATTTGGTTTCTAGGAATTCTAGGATTGTGAGTATACCATGAGAAATAATAGTAGTGATTCCAGTTTAACCTTTACTTGTAGCTGGAGTTGTTTTTGTAATACTAATTCTTATAGCATTGTTTGGGAAGGATTTCTTAAAGCTAAGCAGTGTTATATGTGTAGCAAGGAATTTTAAAATAAAATTGTGTTGTATGAATTAACTGTGCAATCATTGTGAAATCGTCCCGTCAACCAAATACCCCCCCCAGCCAGGCACATCGAACGAATCAGTAAGTTGTGTGGGACCTTTCTCTAGCCCATAACCCACTAGAGACATGCCTCAGTTTCTCACTTGCAATATGGGGATAATAGCACCTCCCTAGAAGAAGGCAATGAAGCTAAATGCATTCAAAGACCTGAAAAATAATAGAGTCCTTGAGGTAGGCAGAAAACAAACAATGGAAGAAGTCACTTTAAGAGGAAGGAAAGATTTAAATACCATACTTGAAAAACCATTTCTGGATATGCCCAAGTATTTTGTGCGTTTTATTTACTTTTTAAATGCAGGATTGGGTCTGCTATCAAGAAAGAACTTCAGAAACCAACTGCTTTGATCTTTCAAGCAGGCCAGGAGATGAGCTATTTAATTTCTCTGCACTGCTCGGAAGATCACCAGGGCTAAGTCATTACTTCTAGACTCCTGCTCAGGAGAGCAAGCCAGGAATAACATGCACTGGCAGAGCTGGAAAAAGGCTGGACCAGCTCTGTTTGACTGTATTAGGCCCAGATTCTGATGGGCGCTGCTAGGCCTTTCCTTCTGCAAGCACCAGCATTCAATCCCCACTTAAAACCCCCACCCAAACCCCCTTTCATTTAGGATCTGTCCAACTGCTCCTTACCCAGGCAGTTTTAATTATGCTGTTTTAATGAAGCTTCAAGTGCCTGGCTTTGCCTAGAAGCAAACATCTCCAGTACGGGAACACAAAACATAGCTGGACAAGACTGAGTGGCTCTGATCAATGGTACTGCTTACAAAGCAATGCCCTGTATGAATACAAAATGACACTTAACATTGAGTATATCAAATTTCCACCATGTCTTTGACCCTTGGTAGTCAGGGTTTGGTTAGTTGCTTGCTATTTGGTTCAGATTTATACTGGCAGGATGAAAGCACTAAGCTTTCTTCCCATGACAGTGCTGTTTACCAAATGCATCCACACAGCCTGCAAATAACGCTGCTACTGTTACATGAACCGTTATGGAGGTAGAAGTCCTATACAAACTGCTCAAGTGTAAAAAAAAGCTCAAAAATAAGAGACACGAACCCTCTAGAAAATGTCTATTCAATACTTGCCCAACCTGCAAAAAATACTACAAACACAGCAGCCTCCTCCTTCCTTGAAAATGTGCCTCTCCCCTGAGCACAGACAGTCCCCCAACAGTATTTCAACCCTGAAATCCTTACAACGCGGTCAGTCTTCAGGTACACATTTTCACCTCTTTTCATCCCCCGTCACTCCTGGCACAAGCGTGGCGTTCTGCTGCTCACTGTCCGAACACCCAAGCCCCTTTCCAAGGCACAATTCACACATCAAACAGTATTTCAATGCACGACTGCTAGGTCACTCAGCCAGGCTCAACAAAATACAAAGATGACGACTCCGATACCCAAGCCCTTTTCTCCCAGCCTTTCTTTACCTTTATATATAAGAAGCCACGATTCACTTCAGTTCTCTCCCTGAGGTTGCTGTGACAGCTCCCAGAAACAGGGTTATACAGGAATAAGCCTCATTTATGGCTGTTTTGCCTGGAATTGCTCAGTCATTTTTTGGTGTTGATGCATTTTGCTAGCACCGCTGTCAATTATACACAGGACCCGGGAATGCTGAGACAACTGGATTGAATGAATGTCTGAACAGCCAGCTGAATAATTCATTGCAAGTTAATATTAATTGAGGGTTGGGAGGGTTCCCTATCATAATAACTGACAGCAGACATCATTTGACTAATTTAAACACTTCAGCCTGAAGTCCCCTCCCCAGATGCCGTATATATGAAAAGAAGGCAAAGTAACAGAAAGGGGTGGGAACAACTCTGCAGTATAAAATCACTCCCCATACGGTCAGGGCTGGTGGTACTCCCGATTCGCTGAAAGATCCAGATCCTGGAATCCCATTATTCAAGGAGAATCCCTACTTTTTAAGTGTCAAATCATAGCCCCTATGATTGCAGGAGAGACCCCTCCTCCAAACTTTGAAAAATAGCTGCTAAAGGCTGGAAGGAAACCCCACACCCAGAAGACAGGGAGGATGGATGTTATGGCAATGCAGCTGTATTTCTGAAAGCTCAGCCCTTGGGGATGCAGCACTCTTCCCTCTCCCCCGCCCCCCATCCAGCAGGAGCCCCCATGGTCTTCCATACGAGTTGGAAGGACTTGTGAAGTGCAGTCCACAATGGAAAACTGTTGGTGGATGGGCTGCCCATAAGGATCACAGCCCCTGAAAAGATGTGCTGACTGCATGCAACGGGGCACTGGTAGGAGATGGCTTGGGAATGGATTTTCTTGCAGAAAACTGCAGACGAGAACCTTGCTTCCTCTTTCCTGTGGTTGCTATGATCCTCTCCTGGGCATCAGGAAGCGGCTCTCTTAGGTCTTAATTGTCAACTCATATCCCGCCCCCCAATGAGGCGTTTTAGGGGTGGCCGAAGGGGTATTTTTTTCATGCAGTCAAGCCAGTTCCATCAACAGGGCAAGGCCCCAAAGTACCCGGTCTGCGGTGCAGGGTGGAACAAGCCTAGGGGAGGATTTTAAAATAAAGAAGGAACTTCCCTGCTAGATGCAGAGATGGAAAAGAACCAGAGGACAGACAAAGGCTACGAGATGCCATTGCCTCATGTTTTGTAGCAAGGGGTCAACAAATAAAGTGGGCGTAATGCTGCCATTGTGTCATGTTAATACATCAGGGCCCGGCTTCCCACCGCAAATCCGAACCTCCTTGAGCTTTCTGGCCATTTTCAAATGCTGAGCCCATCTCAGCGATTAGTCGAGGTGGCCCATGTGCATTATGTGCCAGGACTCGCTCTGACATTAGCTATGCACAAATGCGAAGACAGTGAGTGCCCCAGACTGAAGCATTTGAAAAGAAACAAGGTGACCGTGAATCCGAGTGGTTATTTTTCAAGGTAGACAAATGCTAAGCAAACAAAGCCGTGGTGCTGGCAATCAATGCAGCAGCCTGCCAAAGGGCAAACATTTTACAGAGGCCCGGCTAACCGCATCAGAGCCAGCGTCTCCAGTCAAGAGCTCCGAATTTTTGCTTTTGTCTCTTAGCATCTGATAAGAGCGCCCAGGAAACAGCCACGGCTCCTCCAAGTTCCTCTTAAAGTGGCTGGAGATGTGTAGCCTGGGTCTCACAGTTTGTCTCCCTCTCTCTCATGTGCACGCACACACGCACGCATGCATATAAAGACATGCACATAGGCATATAGATGTGCACACATACACACATGTATAAATGCAGATGCCTATAGACAAACATGTGTGTATACACATGCATATAAAGACATGCATACCCATGTATATACATATGCATATAAACATGTGCACGCATGCATCTACACATGTGCAGACACGGCTCAATGCATATGCATATAGTCACACACATGCATATATATGTACATACATATACTTATGCATATGCATGGGCATGTATACGTTTACATGCAGATGCATACACACACGTGCATATACATGCACACACATACTTATGCATGCGCGCGCGCATTTGCATGCACGCACGCACACATTTGCTTGCATGCATGCGCGCGCACACTTGCTTTGCATGGATGCATGCGCATGCACACATTTGCATGCATGCGCGTGCATTTCCTTTGCATGCATGCGCGCGCATTTGCTTGCATGCATGCACGCATTTGCTTTGCATGCATGCGCGCGCATTTGCTTTGCATGTATGCGTGCATTTGCTTTGCATGCATGCGTGCGCATTTGCTTTGCATGTGTGCGTGCATTTGCTTTGCATGCATGCGTGCGCATTTGCTTTGCATGTATGCGTGCATTTGCTTTGCATGCATGCGTGCATTTGCTTTGCATGCATGCGTGCGCGCGCATTTGCTTTGCATGCATGTGTGCATTTGCTCTGCATACGCGCGCGCATTTGCTTTGCATGCATGTGTGCATTTGCTTTGCGTGCACGCACGCACATTTGCTTTGCATGCGTGCGTGCACGCACGCACACCTGCATGCGTGCAACCAAATGCGAGCACGCACTTGCACGCGTATCCATACACACGTGTATATTCACGCCCACCCGCATACACAGATGCGCACACG
>NW_017729019.1:7190985-7191238 GCF_001723915.1 Gavialis gangeticus | reverse complement strand
ACACGTGTAAATGCCTATGCGTATACACACGAATAGCGACCCGCACACGTGTGTAGACGTGCACACACACGCGCGCGCTGAGACGGATTCCCCCCAGGGGCTGGAGTTGGTCGAATGCAAAGATCTCGGATGGAGCCAAAGGCCCGGGGCCAGCGCCCGTGTCCGCACACGCACACGCACACGCACACCTCGATATGGGTGTCTCTGTGCCTCTCCCCCCGCATCCCCGGTGCCGCAGCCGCCGCGGGCCCGC